>NC_043701.1:138845900-138848874 GCF_006229205.1 Suricata suricatta | reverse complement strand
CGAGAGGCAGCGACGGCCTATTGCTTCCTGGCTGCTCCTCCTTCTGAAGCGCCATCCAGCAAGGGCCCAACACAAGGACTACCTCCTCCTTGAAACTCACTCGGATGCCTCTCAGCACAAACAGCTGCTCCTCTGTTTCCTTCGTTCTGCTCAGGGCACAATGACCAGTCACCTACCTCTCTGGTGCTATGTTCTGAATGCTGGGGGCTCCCCACTGCATCCCTACATTGAAATCCTAACCCCCACAGTGTGGTGTTAGGGGCTGGGGTCTTCAGGGCGTGGTTAGGTCACTAGAATGGATCTCACGTGGATCCATGGAGCCCAGAGAGCTGTCCCCTTCTGCATGTGAGGACACAGCAGGAAGATGCCATCTATGAACCTGAAGCGGGCCCTCACCAAACACTGGGCCTGCCTCGATCTTGGACTCCCAGCCTCCAGGGCGGTGACAAGTAAATGTCCTGGCCTGTGGTGTTCTGCTTCGGCCGTCTGGACAGACTGAGGCATCTGGCTGGACTGGGAGATCAGGGGCCAGGCTTCCTTGTGACGCCCAAGCAGTAAGCACGTGCTCCAAGAGAAGAATCTGCTCAAATTCTGCGAGGAGGTGGGAAAACAGGCCCTGATCCAGGACCAGGAAAGGGTCAGAGGGCACAAGAGGTCAGGATGCCCACACAACCAGCAGCCACGGTGACTCGCCCCACCTCCCCGTGCCAATGAGAAGCTGCACTTTCAAGCAATCTTCTCTGGGAAACGGAGGAAGCCCTCTGCCTTCTTCCAGGGTTGACAAGCAAAGAGACCTCTGTGTTTCATAAGAAACTTCTCCTGTTACTTCAGTTTGCGTGAATTTGAGGCTTATTTCATAAATGCTGCCCAAGTATGTCGGTTTGCCTTAAGACTTCCCCAGCTGCCCCAGGAGAGAATGAAAAAGCACCTGAGAAATTAGGTCAGGGGGAACAGGGAAGGAAAATATCAACGGCCTGACACGAGTCTGTGTTCCCTGGGCAGATCCGCGAGGTCTAAGCACAGGGCAGGTCACCTATCAACGGGCTGCATGGATTGGGGGAGGGAAAATACCGCATGAAGACAAAGGAAGAGACTGGGAAGATACATCTACAAGCCGAGGATCACCAAGGACTGCCAGCGCCCGGGCTGCAGGAAGGAGAGGGGCCTGGGACAGACCCTGCTCTGACGCCCTCAGGCTTCCGGCCTCCACAACGGTGAGAGAGGACCCTTCCCTTCCCGCTCGGTCTGGGGTACGGTGCTGCGGCAGCCCTAGAAAACGAATCCAGTGCCTCCCTGCTGGGAGCTCTCTTACAGGACCGACCTCACAAGTTGTGTTTACTTGTGAAACCATCTCTCCCCGAGACCCTGAGATCCACAAGCACTGGGACCACCGTCTGCCTTATTCACCATCGCGTTCCAAGCCCACATGTGGTGTTACAGAGGTGTTCTGTAAGTGTCAATCTGTCGCCCGCTGGGTCTGGACTCTCTGACATGAGACTTGCCCCCTCTCACGGTCAGTTTCCCCTTCTGTCTCTGGGGAGGAAATAAAATAATTGGACCAGATGGCCTCCACGAGCCCCTCCGACTCGGCCATCCAGGACTCTCCACTGAGGGTGGACGCATCCATCAAGGTCAGGTCAGGACAGGAGAAACCGCGTGAGGGTGTTAACCAGAGGACACGGGGCACAGGAGTAGGTAATGGAGGTGTGAGAAGGCTGCGAGCCCATGACAGCCTTCCTGCTGGGGTGTCTGCAGTGAGTGAAGGCTTCTGGAAACAGTCAGACGGGCTGCTCCTGTCCCCAGGGCAACACACTGCCCGGGGGGTTGTTCCTGCTTCCAAAGCATAGTCCCCAAAGGGACCATCCTCATGGACAGTGGTCCCTGAAGGACAGGAACCTGGGTCGGAAGGACAACAGGCTCACTGAGAAGCCACATGCTCTGACTAAGTGGACGAATGGGGAAGCACAGCCTCGCCTACCACCTGCCTCCATCCTGACACCATAACCCGAGTTTTCCCCTCTGTGTTACGAGGACACATTGCTGGGACACCTGCTGGCTCAGTCAGTTGAGCGTCCAGCTCTTGATTTCGGCTCAGGTCATGATCTTACAGTCATGAGATCGAGTCCCACATACAGCTCTGTGCTGACAGTGCAGAGCCTGCTTGCGATTCTGTCTTCCTCTCTCTGCCCCTCCCCTGATGGCTCACTAGCTTTCTCCCTCCCTCCCTCTCTCTCTCAAAATAAACATTCAAAAGAATTATAATAACTTTTAATTAAAAAATATATATTGCTGCTGGAGAAAATGTGAATGGAAGCAACAGGAGATGATGCCATGAATGATCTGACAGGTGAGGCCAACTTCCCATCCCACACACTCGGGGCCACCTCAGCTCACACTCAGACCCCTCACCCACCCGGTGCGCTCCAGGGAGGAGGGGTGCCCAGGTGGTACTCACCCACACTGCTGAGGGAGCTGCTGCTTTCTGAGTCTGAGGGCATGATGGACAAGACGCTGTAGGTGGAGCCTGGGGACAGAAGGACAGACGTTTTGTTACTAACCCCAAACCACCGTCGGACCAACTGATCTCTGGTCAATACCAGCCTGAGAACCAACGCAGCGTCAGGGGCTAGAAATCAGATCTAAGGAGCCGGGCAGGGGAGGTGTGGTCAGCGGCACCGAGCCTCTGGTTTTGCTGCCCAGCGTTCCACCTCACCTTCCCTTCACCCTCCTGCCCTGGAGACCTGTCTAGGCAAAGACAAGGGGGGAACTTGGAGCCAGTCAGATGGCTTCTTGTTCAGACATCTGGGGGGAGCTTAGCAAGGGAGCATCACATGCCCCAGGCTAAAATAGGGTCTCAGGATTTCCTACAGATCTTTATCACTATGCTGCCGGCGTCCCTGCAGAGAGCGACAGAGCAGAAGGTACACATCCACAAACTGTTCTTTCGGCCTGACTGTCCTGTGCTCGTGTTCTG
>NC_043701.1:138841845-138845800 GCF_006229205.1 Suricata suricatta | reverse complement strand
GGCAGCCAGTAAAGCCAGGGAGAAAAAAGCCACTCTGGCCAGCAAATGCAACTCCAGGCCAGAGGCTCTCCAACTTGATCAGGCATCAGAATCAGCAGGAGGGCTGTGCGGACGGCACAGTCTGGCTTTCTGACTTAGGAGGTGTGAGTGGGCCTGAGATGTGCATTTCTAACCAGTGTGCGACACCAAGGTGCTTTGGGGAGCACGGGTTCACAGCGTGGGACCATGTCTCTCTGATGGCTCTGGCTCTCCTGGGCAGGAGGTCAGGATCGCTGTTGCCTGTGATGACTATGCTCTGCCGCTGCTTTGCTTCACCCCCGACCGCCAGGGCCCGGGGGCGGCCAGGAAGTTTATCTGGGCACCGCCACTCCACCTGCCCACTGCTGGCCAGTGCCGGCTTTCTCCTTGGCTCTGGCTACGTGGGTCCATGGAGCTCTGGAGCAGAGTTGCGATTTGTCTGGCTGTAAAGAAGACAGAGGGGGTGGCCTTCAGCTAGAGGGTGGTGGTGAGGGAGCTAAGGACAGAGGGTCTTCTGGCCGAGACCACCCACTGCCAAGTTGCTGGCTGAGCCCCAGTGGCCTGTGGAGGTGGCTGCACCAGCTGTGGGGACTGGGAGATAGAGCCAGGTGTCGCAGTAGTGAATGGGGCTGCCCTGTTTGCTGTCCGGTTCTGCCCCTGCTGTCCCACTGACACCAGGGCCCTGTGAGTGAGGGCTCTTTGCTTGAGACCCCCAGCCTGTGCCTGCTCTCCTGGCCTCTGCCAGCACCCCCCCCTTTTAGTGCAATCCAGATCCCTTACCCCTTGGACCTCATTCGGGACACAGAATGAAAGAAGGAAATCTGCCTTCTCCAGTGGGTTCCTGATTTGGAAAGAGGAAGGAGCGAAGTTGGGAAGAGGGGACAGTTTTGCATTTGAATCCAAAAGAACAGCTGTGCAGGGAGAGGAGAGCCAAGAAAAAGACTTGTGAGGAGATTTCTGTAGACAACTCACCGGGTGTCAGTTTTTATTTTGCTTGTTCTTTACGATGCTTGCTGTTCCTGGGGTGACTGACGGGGAGGGGGTGCTCGTGGTCCACAGGGCCACCAACCACGCCACTGCTGGGATGCCGGTTTCAGTTGAGGGGGACCAAGGGTTTTGTGTTTGCTTAATGTTTATTTATTTATTTTAAAATATTTTTACATTTATTTATTATTGAGAGACAGAGAGAGACAGAGCAGGAATAGGGGAGGGACAGAGAGAGACAGAGCAGGAATAGGGGAGGGGCAGAGAGAGAAGGAGACACAGAATCCACAGCAAGCTCCAGGCTCTGAGCAAGCTGTGAACACAGAGCCCGGTGCGGGGCCCGCACCCGAGTACTGTGGGATCATGACCTGAGTCAACGTCAGTTGCTCACCTGACTGAGCCACCCCGGCACCCCTCTGTGTAATTTTTTAAAGAGTCATTTCACTTAGATATAGATGCACACAGTAAAGTCTCTCCTTTTTATGTCGTTAAGTCAGTTTTCACAAACAAACGTTGTCCTATAGCCACCACCACAAGTACGGTACAGGACAGTTCCCTCACCCCGAGGCGTTCCCTTCTGTGACTTTGTACTCAGCCTTTCTTCCCTCCTCCCCCCGGCCCTGGCGGCCATTCATTCATCCATCTCTTTTCTGCCCTATATTTTTGTCTGTTTCCAAATGTCCTATAACTGGAATCATACAGTGTACATAGTCTTTTGAGTGTGGCTTCTTTCCGTTAGCGGAGGGCTTTCAGATGCCCCTGCTCTTACATGTCCTGGTGCTTTGTGTCGGCGGCCTTTCATTCCCGAGGAGTATTCCTTTGTAGGAAGGAAGCGCTGCTGTTTGTCCATTCGCCAGCTACCTTTAGTAGTTGTGTGCGGGTGTTGGTGTGCACATATGTGTTCTTTTCTCTTGTGTGAGTACCCGGGAGTGGGATTCCTGGCTGATGTGGTAAGTGCACATTTACGTTTATAAACACTGCCAGGGGTGTAGGTTCATTCCCCATGCTGGGTATAGAGATTACTTAATTTAATAATAATAATAATAATAATAATAATAATAATAATAATAAAGACTACCAAAGTGTTTTCTAAGTGGCCATGATGTTTCCCATTCCCACTAGCAGCATTTGGAAATTCCATTTTCTCTGTGCCCCTTGGCAGGATTTGGTGGGGTCGGTTTTTTTTTTTTTTTAGTTTATTTATTTATTTTGGGAGATAATAGATTTAGTGCCAGCAGGGGAAGGGCAGAAAGCGGGAGACAGACAGAGAATCCCAAGCAGGCTCTGTGCTTGATTCCATGTACTATGAGATCACAACCAGAGCCAAAGTCGGGAGGTGGGTGTTCAACTGACAAGCCACCCAGGCACCCTGGTGTTGTCATTTTTAATTAAAATATTTAGAGAGTGACACAGGGACTCAGTAGTTGTCTTCAAACACTTGTTGGTCTGTTGTATAGAACTGGACTTACAATTGTGTCGTGTGGCCCCTAGGAGTATATCTAGGTCATTGGAGAAGTAGAGGGAGACAGATTTTAACGCTGAACCGAGCACAGTTTCTATGGGATGGGATCAGCTGGGCTTTGCTGTAAGTAGTGAGCTCCCTCTGGGAGGGCTGTGTCCTCTTCAAAACAGCTTCCAACCTCGAGGTGCCAGCAAAGACAGAAAAACTTTATTTTTGTATTTTATTTATTTGTTTGTTTATTATTTTCTTTTATCCTTTTAAATAGTTTATTGTCAAATTGGTTTCCATACAACACCCAGTGCTCTTCCCCACAAGTGCCCTCCTCCATCACCACCACCTCTTTACCCCCTCCCCCTTCCCCTTCAATCCTCAGTTCGTTTTCAGCATTCAATAGTCTCTCAAGTTTTGCATCCCTCTCTCTCCCCAACTCTCTTTCCCTCTTCCCCTCCCCCTGGTTCTCCATTAGGTTTCTCCTGTTCTCCTGTTAGACCTATGAGTGCAAACATATGGTATCTGTCCTTCTCTGCCTGACTTATTTCGCTTAGCATGACACCATCGAGGTTTATCCACTTTTTTACGAATGGCCATATTTCATTCTTTCTCATTGCCATGTAGTACTCCATTGTGTATATATACCACATCTTCTTGATCCACTCATCAGGTGATGGACATTTAGGCTCTTTTCATGATTTGGCTATTGTAGAAAGTGCTGCTATGAACATTGGGGTGCATGTGCTCCTATGCATCAGCATTTCTATATCCTTTGGGTGAATCCCTAGCAGTGCTATTGCTGGGTATTGGGGAGTTCTATCGATAGTTTTTTGAGGAGCCTCCACACGAAAAACTTTATTTTTATTGACTGGGGGTGGAGAGGGTTTTCTGCAACCCTGGCCATGAACTTGGAAGGTCCAGGCTTCGCCTCCCTTGGGAGTCCTCCTGAGGGGCCCCGGGCCCTATGGTGCCTTCTGTCTTCCTCATGGTGGACGGAGAGGCATCCAGGCAGCCTTTCCCCCAAGTCCGTCTGCCGTGTGATGGCTTCTCAGCTCTGGGCAGCCTGCTTTCCTGTGTGTTTCATGTGTGTTCAACCCCTGTGGGTCAGGAAAGGGCTACTCCTGTGCAGAGGCATGTGGCCTGGCGGCCGAGGCCCTGGCTGTCCAGTCGGAGCACGTTTACGTGGGGGCGCACTGTGTTCCTGGGCGCGCGTCTGTGGCTGTCATTTCTCACGGGATGATCATAGTGCATCCGTCGGAGGGTGCTGGGGGATTAGTCGGGTATGGACAGCACTGAGCACAGACCCAGCACCCTGGTTGTGCAGTGTCCACACTCATTCCACTGTCTGCGTGATCGGCTGTCCCTGGGTCCTCGCATCTTTGAGCAAGTGTCCCCATCCTGCCAGAGGCCAGGGCAGGAGGCCGTGCCTGTGTGTGGTGACAGATCTGATGAGCCCTCTTTCTGTCCTGCTTCTCTCTCCAGCTTCCTCAGAAGCCAAGC
>NC_043701.1:138837560-138841745 GCF_006229205.1 Suricata suricatta | reverse complement strand
GAGCCGGCTGGGTCATCACAGACTGGATGACCGTGCTCTGGGTCAAGGCTCAGACAAGTGGCTCCGTTGGCCAGAAGAGGAAGTAACACACCCTGCACAGCTGTAACCAGCTGCTTTCTAAACCTCAGTGTGCAGGGGTGAGGGTCCAGGGTCTTTAGGGTCAGGTGAGGGAAGGCTTCCTAGGTCGTGGAGTAGGACCGTGTGGGGGGTGGGGCAGATGGCCCCAGGCCCCACCTCAGACAGCACTCTGACCCCGAGGTCAGGCCTGGAGCACAGGAATCGGGCGTTATGGTGGTGGTGGTTTTACAGTAATGTGCACTTTAGGGGGTACTGCATTCAGGTGGTTGGGGTACCCACTGTGGATAATGCTGAACTGAGCAGTGGAGGCTCCTGCCTCTCATTGTGGATGGCCTGTCCCCCCAAATTGCCTAGATTCCCATCTTGCCTGGAACTCCTGGAGGTCTCAAGGCTGCACCTACGTGCCCATCTTTTGTGGTGGGGGATGCTTGTCTTGCCTTAGCAGTCACCCAACAAGGATCAGTTTGGGGCTGGTGTTCAAGAGGGCACAGGGTTGCAACAACTGCATCTCGCCTTTTGCATGTTTCAGGGCCGCTGGGGAGACAGAGACTCAGTTCCCGTGTGACACAACCTCCCGGGGCACATGCATAAAATGAGGTGGCTGTTGTCAATACCTGTGACCCCACTTAGGGTCTCTGAGGGATAGTGGCTGTGTAGACAACCTAAACACAAAAGCACGACAGATTTGAGAGATGTCTTTTCTTCTTAGGAAAGGATTTGAATCATGTCATTGTCACTGGTGGTGGCCACTGCTGGCACCGTTCCTGAGTAATAGCATATGGATGGGATTTCCTTTGGGACACTAATAGTCCTGGGCACAGGGGATGAGGGCCTGATACGGATGGGCTGGGCAGCCAGAGGCCCCAGCACACACGTGCAGCACACCACATACTTTAGCCATGATTGGCTCTCCCTAAAATCCTTCTAGGAACCCACTACTAACCTGGGCTGGTTGGGGCAGGTGTTTGGAGGGCCTTTGGAGAGGTTGGAGAATAGAGCCCTTGTTGGGGGTGGGGATGCAGGCCTTGGGCCCACCCTCAGAGCTGGCGGCGTTGGGTCTCTGGATCTTCCTGTCCTTCCTGTCCCTCCCTCTGCGAGGCATGTCTTCCATTCTGCTCTGCGCTCAGGTTGGCCTCTGCGCACCCAGGGGTGGGAGATGGCTGCTCTCCAGAGCAGGCACAGATGTGTTGATCAGGCCCCGGAAGGGTTCCATCGTGGAGGTGACCGAGCCGGGTGGGAAGACAGTGGGAGTCCTCATCAGGACCAGCAGAGTGGGTGGTGATGCCTGGATACCAGAGCAGACTGCCCGCGCTTGGGTCTCAGGCCCCCTCTTACTCCTGCCTCCGCTCTGTCTTCTGAAAGGCAGATGCCAGCAGGACCGCTGGGTAGGGTTGTGGGTGCAGCTGACGCAGGCCAGGGGCTCAGATAGGTGCCTGGCAGACCTGGCAACACGTGCTAAATGCATGCTCACTTTGTGATTTCCCCCCCGCCAGGTACCACCGGTAAGGCGCCATCGCCGCCACCCCTCCTTCCTGATCGGCAAGTGAATGAGAAGGTGGAGAACCTCTCCATTCAGCTGCAGCTGATGACCCGAGAGAGGAATGAGCTGCGGAAGCGCCTGGCCTTTGCCACACACAGGACGACCTTGGACGCGAGGTAGTGGTCACCACGTGCTTTCCTGCCCAGACCCGACTGACAAGGGCTGCTCTTCTGATGCCATCGCTACTCCCGCCACCCACACCCTGAGTGCTCCTGCTTAGACTGGTCATCCATGCAACACTGCCAGCGTGTCTCTTTGACCCGGTCCCTAAAGCAGTTTGAAAGATTGTCCCTGAACCCTGGATGGGGGGAGGGAACACGGGCTGCTTATGCTTCCTCCAAGCCATCCTGGAGCCCGTGGCCTGAGTCTCACACACACACACCAAGAGACTAAGAAGTGTGGGCGTGTCTGACAATACCAGTCCTCTGTGGACGACCATTTGCAGGTTGTGGCAGCAGCTGCTGAGGTCCGGTCCCACTTTGGTGCCCCCTCACGGGTCAGTTGGGTGGTCTTGGGGTCACCACTGCCCCTCTCTGGGCCTCTGCCCTCCAGCACCACGACAGTGTGCTTCCTCTCTGTCTGCTGCTTGCACGCAGCCCCTGTCCTCACAGAGAGTGCGATCCCACTGATGAGCCCTCCCCCAGCCCCAGCTGCGTGCACACGTGTGCACCCACATCTGCGTGTCTGTGTGTCTGCATGTGCGTGTGTCGTTCCTCCTCGCTGGTACATGGATCGTTCTATGTTCACACATTAATCGTTCCCTGCCACATGCGTGTTTTAGGAGGGACTAATCCACCTGGCTTCTCTGTGGTTTCGAAGAAAACCTTTGTTTCTTTTGGGATTCATCGGTTGATGCCAAGGAAGGGTGTCCATGGGGTGGGGCAGGGAGAGTCTTTACCCACCTGCACAGTCCAGAAGGGCTTCCTAGAGGAGGAGGGAGACCTTGTGAGTCGTCCTTCCAGGGATGCTGGTAGGGGCTCTGAGGGGAGGGGGGGTTGCCTTTAGGGGCGTCAGAGCCGTGGCCTCATCCTGAGGAAGGTTCCTCTGAGGTGATGTCCGGGCCTCACACCTGTTCTTCCGGGCTGTGATCATGAAGATACAGTCCTCGGACAGCACAAAGGCAGGGCCAGTGGAGGCGTGGTGTGCTAGAGTCCATATGGTCCCTGGCTGCTTTCCTGCTACCCAGGCGGAGCGCAGAGTTACACAGAGCCCGTGTGGCTGGCAGAGCATGACGTCTTTCCTGTCTGGCCCCGTATGAGAAAGGTTACTGACACCAGCTGTAGGGCTGGATCACTCAAATTTGAGTGTGCCCTGCCTTCACCAGGGGGCTTGTTCAAGCACAGATTGCTGGCTAGGCCTCCCTCCCTTCCAGGTGTCTGATTCAGGGGCTCTGGTGCTGACCTGGGGTTTGTAGTTCCCACACATTCCCAGGTGAAACTAACGCTGCGGGTCTGGGAACCCCACTCTGGGGAGCATTGCTCCTGGCTAACATTCTCAACCATGGTGGCACGCTGGAATCCCCGGGGGACTTAAAAGAACAAATCCTGATGTCTGGGTCACATCCCCAAAGATGCTGATGCATTTCATCTGGGTCTTGGTAATTTAATGTGTAACCAGGATTGACAATCAGTTTCCTAAAAAGAGGAGAAACTTCATCGTAGGTTCAGGTGTGCCCACTGCGTGTGAAGACCTGTTGCACGGTCTCCTAGGAGCTGCTAGAGAGGAAGACAGTATCTTCTTAGGTCTCAAGGCTCAAAGGAGGTCAGGCAACCACAGCCCTCCATCCTATGGGTCTGGTTCGTCTGGGGTGGCCAGGATGTTGAGCAGAACAAACACTAGGGGGTTGTGGTGCATCGGAGCCAGCATGCGGGGACACGGGGCCGGAGGTGTCCTGGGGCAGACACCTTCCTGGTGGGTGGCCCCAGAGCCCATGTTCACTGGAGCTGTCTGGGTCAGGCCCTACCACAGGCTGAATCCTGACTATGAGAGGCTGAAGATCCAGTGTGTGCGGGCCATGTCGGACCTTCAGAGCCTGCAGAAGCAGCACACCAACGCCTTAAAGAGGTGCGAGGAGGTGGCCAAGGAGACCGACTTCTACCAGTGAGTGGGCCCTGTTCTTCTTTGCCACTGGGCTGGGAGCAAGTGGTCGTTGTGCTGCCATGACTGCCAAATAGCAGTTAGTGGGCCTTCACGAGGTGGCTTTGCGTCTTTGGGTCTCCAGTGGTGTATCTAAGTGTGGGGTGACATGTGGACCCTTCACACCAGGGAGTGACAGCCTTGGAAGCACAGCAGGTAGGAAACGGATCGGGCCAGTCAGGTTGCTGGGCTCCTGAGCCGCTGGGCAGGGGCTGTGCTGCAGCTCCTGCTGTAGGAGAGGCGGGTGGGCTCGTTCCCCTTTGGTCTCCTGGGGCCCCTTGGGGGTGTTGGCCTGCCGTCCCTGCCCACCTGCTGACCTTTGCCCCGCCTCAGTACTCAGAGGTGCCGGGTCTCCACCAGGTAAGGGCTCATCCCTCACCTTGGCCTTCATCCATGTGCCCTTTGTGGTGTCAGGTTTTTGAAAAGTGGTT
>NC_043701.1:138828692-138837460 GCF_006229205.1 Suricata suricatta | reverse complement strand
TTGATAGTAGGTAGTACTCGGTAACACTGCTCCCACGTCCTCTCAGTAGCCAAGGTCGGGAATATCTGAGTACCCCATCTCCCCCACTCCTCTTACATCTCCATTTCCATGTCTCTCTCTCCCTGTCCCTCTTAGATATTTGCATATTGAATATGTAATATATATATTGGAAAACTCACACTCTCAATCCAATATCACTGCGTCCTTGATTTGTTCTACTTGCCTCTCTTTTTGTCTTCGCCAACTCCTTTTACAGTGTAAAACCGCAGCGAGAGGCACGGAGTATCGTCCCAATGGACGCGTGTGCGCCTCCTCCTCCTCTGGGGCTGGGAGTGCTGGGTTCCCAATCTGAGGGCTGGCTGTCCCTCCCTGTCTTTACCTCTACCCCACTGTCCCCTTGCTCAATTATTTGTGGACAAGTTTCTACCCTGATCAAAATCTGGCTCAGTTAGCTTTCCACCTTGGGTTCAGTTTGGATTTTATTTTTCTTTGAGTGATTTCTCATTTCAGACTTGCTACTAGCTTCATCTTAGCTTGAGGGAAAACCCATAGTCTTTCCGGAAGGTAGCAGAGTAGGACTTGTTCAGGACTGGAGACCTGATCTCCTGTGGTCGTCGTCTTGGAGGTTAGATATTGCACAGGAAGCAGTGGCACCGAGTGCCTGCTTGACGGAAGCACTCCATATGCTGTTATTCTAGTTCCTTAAGTGCTGGACTGCAGTCTGTCTGTGGAGGCTCTGGGATAGTCACCACAGGCCCCATGCATGTCTGGGAAGGCTGTGACACGGAGTCGTGGACACAGGCCTTTGCACGGCTGGGCGGGATGTGACACAGAGTAGTGGACACAGGCCCGTGCACGGCCGGGCGGGATGTGACACGGGAGTCGTGGACACAGGCCCGTGCACGGCCGGGCAGGATGTGACCCGGGCCAGTTGCTCTCCAGCCAGCGTGGCAGCTCCTCACAGTGTTAAGCATAGAGCCCCACATGGCCCAGCATTTCCACCTCAAGGTACATCCCCAAGAGAGTTTGAAACCCATGGTGACATAGATCGGCATCATTGAGAACAGCCAAGAAGTGGAAACAGGCCAGATGTCCGTCGGCTGATGAATGGGTATTCTCTACAATGGAATGTTATTTGGCATAAAAATGAATGAATGACGGACTGATACCTGCTGCCGTGTGGAGGAACCTTGAAAGCGTGTTGCCTCGTGAACGAGCCCAGTCACAGAAAGACCACATAGTGTATGGTTTCATTTATAGGAAATTCCCGGAAGAGGGGACCCCACAGAGACTGATTGTAGATGAGGGGTTGTGTGGGCAAGAGGATTGGGAGGAGGGAGTGTGAGTGCTAACGGGCACAGGTTTCCCGTTGGGGAGATGAGAATGTTCTGGAAACACTGTGGTAGTTACTACACAACCTTGAGGGTTTTCGACCTTGTAAATACCTAACTCCATTGACTTGTGTACTTTAAAAGGTGAATTGTACTTTCTATGAAGTATACCTCGAAAAAAAAGACTCCAGTTACTACCTTGCCATAAAAAAAAGTCTGCCCTCATGAGGCATAAAGTTTCATTGCCTCCTGTTCTCTGACCTTCCTGAGGACTTTCCCAACTTGAACAAACATCCGGACTGAGCTGCTTTCCCTTCCTCCCCTTTCCTGTTCTTCCCACAGATGACATGGGAAGGTTTTCTCCCTGACGCCTCCAGCCCATGTGGTGTTCTCCTGTGGTTTCCTAGAGCTGTGACCCTTGTGGGGTGGGGTGAGGGGCAGGTTATTACCAGGGTCAGTAAGTTTCCCAGTTTTATTCAGCTGTATTGGTGTCTCTTGGCAAGTGCCACCTTGGGACCCCACCAGGAAGGAGGCTGGCTGCCGTGGGGGTGGGGATGAGGGTACATCTCTGAACTGCCAGGGCCACCTGCTGTCTTCAGCCTGGGCTGCCTCACCTTCCCCGGAACTGAGGTGAAGCTCATTCTTGGGTAGGCCAGCAGCAGAGGATGTGGGGGTGCAAGGGACATGGGGGTGACCACAGGTTTCCTCCCCACAGAGCCCGGGGGCGAAGGTTGAGCTCTCTGGACAAGGCTGGTTTTGTTGCCTGGCTCCTCCCCAGCCTTGTGAACTTGAAGAGGCCCTTGTGGGGTCAGTGGTGCTGTTTGACTTGTGTGTTTGCTTGAGGGATTTGTGGGGCTCCCCAGCCCTCTGCATGATTTATCTCCGAGGAAATGAGGCAGCCCTGGCTGGGAGGGCTGGCACAGACTGGGGCCCGGGGGCCTGGGCCCTCTCCCGCTTTGCCTGTGCGTGTGCACATGTTCGCATGCGCATGTTTGCATGCCCGTGTGCTGGGGGAACCTTGCAGCCTGGCAGGTCTGTTTCCAGATGCCGCAATCAGAATGGCCATCTGGATTCTTCTCGGTTGCCCAAGATATCCTGGGAAGAGGTTGCCACGCCTTGGTCGGGGGAGCATCTAGTTTCTTTACTGTGGTGATGCACATTCTGTGGTTAGAAAAGGAAAAACTGCAAACAACAGTGAAGTCACTCCTCCCCACCTGTCAGCTTTTGGTGATTCCTGGAAGTTGACTTCTTTTCTCAGATATCCCTGGAACGGGTATTTCTTCGTTTCTGAAGGGCATGCCTCACAGAAGCCCAGTGAGACTATTGTTTCTGAGCGTGTCAAGAAGAGGGTCGTTCACCATTGGCTTCCCTGGGTGGCGCAGTCCCGCGGCCGGTCCTGCTGTGTGGATGGACCCAGACCCTGGCTTCGAGCCTCTCCTGGGCCACTTCCTCCTCATCCTCCCGAGCTGGGGAATCATCTCTAAAGACTTCTGCCTCCTGGAGATGACAAGTTTCCTGCCTGTCTCATTTTAGAATGCTGGGCTGAATTTAAATATTCTCTCACTTGGAATTCCATTTGGTGTGTGTGAGTGTGCACGTGGGTCAGACTATCTAATACGACCATGGCCTTCTGATTATACAAAGGAATAATTCTATACTAATAGATAGGGTGGCTTTTCAAAGTCTCTGGACTTAACTGTGGCCATGATTTTTCCAAAGTTCTTCAGTTTGGAAAACTTTTTGTAGAGGAAAGTTGAGAGGTATTTGGGGGCCTGTGAGCCTCTTTGAGAGTTTGGACGCTGTCCCTTGGAAAGGAATCATTCCAGGGGACTAGGGCTAGAACGAGAATGAGAGGGAAGAAGTCGAGGAGGGTGGATTTCACCTCACAATAAGGAAGACGCGGTCCTGTGCAGTGTGCACCTGAGTGCTGGGCCATGGCTGAAGCAACACAGCTTGGACCCCAAAATGCTCTTCGATCTGGAGTGAGCATCAGAAAGGATTCCTGCGTCTGCCCTGGGTTTTTGCGTGCCTGATGCTGTCTCCCTGGGAATGTGTGATCCATTCTGGCAGCCAGTTCACTGACTGTCACACAGGCTCTAGTCCAAGCTCCTTACGGTTGGGGGATTTGGGGGACGATTGCCCAAGCAAGAAATGCAAGCCACAGTGTAGACTCCAGAGTGTGCTGTGGGCCGGTGAAGATACCAATGCCGAAAAGGAGGTCTTTGTGCCGTTCAAAGGCTACTTTAGGTCTAGCTGGTTTCTTGAGGAAGCTTAGAGGATGAGGCAGTGCAGGAGGAGAACCCCCCGCTGGTCTACCCAGGGCCGCCATCTTGTGGGCAAGCCTGGGAATGGCAGCAGTGCCTTTGTTGTGCAGAAACCACTGGATGCATTTGGAGCCAGTGGGGCTCTCACGGGGGGAGGGGATGACTAGAGAGTAAACCCTGGAAGTGGTTTTGAACTGGAATGTTTGCGGTACTGTCCACGAGTCAGGACGCTCCCGTCCAGAAGCTGGACCTTTTCCAGGCCCTGGTGGAGACACTGACCCAGAAGTCAGGAGAACTCTCCATTCGCTCCTTGTGTCGTGGGCCTGTGTGGACATGCGTCCGCGTGGATGTTTTTCTCACCCCTCAGTTGTGGGCACCGCTTCGGGTGATGTGCTTGGTGTCCTCCCGCCCTCACTGCCGGCACGTGGGTGCATTCAGGTGTCCTCAGTCCGTGCTGGACTTATTTGGTGATTTATAGAAAAGAGTAATATTATAGCCCCATCTCACAATGTACAGGAAAGAAAATATTCCAAGTAGTTGAGAGATTTCATTTGAAAAGGGAAACTAAAACTTTAAAGAAAAAAATAATTTTTTTTCAAAATTGGAAAACTGGAGAGTCTCTCCACGATCTCCGGGTAGGAAGGAGCTTCTTCAATAAGACACCCAAAGCCCAAACCGTAAAGGAAATGATCGATGGTTTTTACTGAATCAAAATGGGAAACTGTGGTATAACGAGCCATATACTCAGAGAAGCTTTTGTAATATGTGTAACTGGGAAAGGATTCACATCTGTAAATGAAAAATAAGTCCTACAAGAAGAAGAGACAAAGGGGGAGGTGGGGACAAGAGGGAGGAAGGAAAATCAAGGGTACGTACAAGCAATTCATAGAGGAGATGTGTGTAGTCAGTAAACAGGAGTCATAGGAGGATCGCTTTGTCTTTCCAGTGACTGGGAATGCAAGTCAACAGAACCCCTATTGGTCTAAGAAATTAGGATACTATCAACAATCTGACTCTCCCAATAGCCAAGAGATAGAAACAACCCAAGTGTCCTTTGACAAATGAATGCATAAAAAAAACGCAGTCCATATGTACCTGCAATAGGAGCCATCTGTAAAAAGGAAGGAGTCTCGGTCACATGCTGCAGCATGGAAGAAGTTGGAAGGCATTCTGCCAGAGGAAATAAGTCCATCACAAGAAGATCAACACGCATAATTCCATTTGTGTGAAGTCCTTAGAGTCCTCAGATTCAGAGAAACAGAAAATACAGAAGGGAGGCTGCTGGGGCTGAGGGAAGAGGGGGAACGGGGGTGCTATTGTTTAATGGGGATTGAGTTTCAGTTTTGCAAGATGAAAGCCTTCTGTGAGTTTCAGTTTTGCAAGATGAAAGCCTTCTGGAGGTGGGTCACACTTACAAGACTCAGCATTAATCAAATTTAGAGCTAAACATTTATTTCAGTGACAGGATCCATAGCAAAATCAACAAAGGGAAGAGGTGCACGGGGCAAAGTCCAGAGAAAAGCACGTGGGAGTTTCTGAAAGTCGTTTCCCGAGGAGTCACATGGGACCCCCTTAATTCTTCTATCACAGAACTGTGACGTTCTCCCTGCCCAGGAGTGTTAGTGGGGTTTGGCCACACAGGCCCCCTCTGCCGAGCCTGCACTGAAATTCTGGGCTCCCAGAAGAGAACGTGCGCTCAGCCTCAGCCCTAATCTGTCCAGTCGAGGCCCCGGGAGCCCCTGTCATCACTTGAGGAATGATTTCCAGGAGGGTAGGGAGCTGCTCGCCGTTCGAGCTCCCAGCTGCCAGCCAGGGGTCAGCTTGTGAGTGGGCCTTTCTCAGGATAGACGTCTCGCGGCTGCAGCAGCAACTCCTTGCTCACGCTTAGCAAATCTTTGTGAAGGAGGGATCTGGCCAGTGTGACGGGGAGGCCTGTGGCATCACATCTAGAGCCTCCCAGAGGCCAGAAGGTGTGGCCTCCCCTCCTTTGTCAGTAGAAATATCTCCAGACGGAGGACAGTGGCGAGTCTGCCCCTCCTCCTGTCCTCAGACCCTTGGTAACTGTGAGTCTCTGGCCCCCAGGTGTTGAAGCACAACGGGTCATCAGAAATTCTCAATAAGCTGTATGACACGGCCATGGACAAGCTGGAGGTGGTCAAGAAGGACTATGATGCCCTGCGGAAGAGGTACAGCGAGAAAGTTGCCATCCACACCTCCGACCTGAGCCGCCTGGAGCAGCTGGAGGAGGAGAACCAGCGCCTGCTCAAGCAGACGGAGATGCTGACGCAGCAGCGGGACACGGCCATCCAGCTGCAGCACCAGTGCGCCCTCTCCCTGAGGAGGTAAGAGCCACCCTTTGGCCCCGGTGCCGCGCCCAGAGAACGGCCAGGGGGCCACGTGGGGCTTCTTTGCCTCGGACCACTCTCCTTGGAGGCCTTCCTATTTCCTGCAAGGCTCCCAGCCATTTCCAAGGAGTAAAAAGAAAGGGCAGGGAGGTCACAAGTGACCATGCCTTAAATTCAAAACTATTTTCTTGGAACAGTTTGGAAACATTTTGTTGGCACTCAGTGTGTCATGGGAATTGCACTCCGTCCTCCCATATGAACAGCTCTGGAGCGTTCGACCACCTTGTTTCTCTCTTTTTTCTTTTTTTTCACTTTTTTCTTTTCTTTTATAGTTTATTGTCAAGTTCGTTTGCATGTAACACCCAGTGCTCATCCCGACAAGTGCCCTCCTCCGTGTCCATCACACCCCCCCATCAGCCCTCAGTTTGTTCTCAGTTTTTAAGAGCCTCTCATGGTTTGCCTCCCTCCGTCTCCCTAACTATTTTTCCCCCTTTCCCTCCCTCATAGTCCTTTGCTAAGTTTCTTCTGTTACCCATACGCGTGAAACCATAGGGTATGTGTTCTTCTCTGCCTAACTTATTTTGCCTAGCATGACACTCTCGAGGTCCATCCATGTTGCTACAAATGGCCAGATTTCATTCTTTCTCATTGCCATGGGGTATTCGATTGTATATAGAAACCACATCTTCTTGATTCGTTCATCAGTTGATGGACATTTGGGCTCTTTACATGATTTGGCTATTGTTGACAGTGCTGCTATGAACATTGGGGTACATGTGCCCCTATGCATCAGCACTCCTGTATCCCTTGGGTAAATCCCTAGCAGTGATATTGCTAGGTCATAGGGCAGTTCTATGGATAGTTTTTTGAGGAACCTCCACACTGTTTTCCAGAGCGGCTGCACCAGTTACATTCCCACCAATAGTGTAAGAGGGTGCCTGTTTCTCCACATCTTTGCCAGCATCTACAGTCTCCTGATTTTTTCATTTTAGCTACACTGACTGGCGAGAGGCGGTATCTCATTGTGGTTTTGATTTGTATTTCCCTGATGATGAGTTAAGTTGACTATCATTTCATGTGGATGTCCTTTTTGGAGAAACTCGACCACCTGTTTCTTAGGTCTCCCCACAAGCCTGCCCCTTCTGTGTCCCCCACCCGCCCAGCATGTAGGAGAGTTAATCATCCTAGCCATTGTTTCTTCTAAAAGTTCACTTAGTTCAAGGCATATAATCTGTCGGGAAGTGACCCCTGCCCTCAAGCACTGTTTCGTAAGGCCCATTCCTGCAGCACGCCAGTTCCCTGCTGTCCTGTGCATGCGGTTCTCCGGATGCAACAAAGATTAGGAGTTGCCAGGGTATCGGGTATCCTGGGACAGGTGTGGCTGTATACTGCGGGACTTCTCAGAGCTTTCAGTCTGGTACTCTGTACTAGCCTCTCCGGGAGGGGGACACTGTGTTTACCAGTGGAAGCCAGCAGAGAACACACTTTATTTTTTATGGCGCTTCACGAAGGATTGTCCTTCTAAAGAATGTGCTTTCAGAATTGCTTCTGTAGAGCTGCAGGCTCTGATTTGCAGGGTTACCTGCGTGGGAGGTGCCTCGTGGTCTGGAAGGACTGAGCTGTGCTCTCGCCCCAGTCCCCCACACCCACCTTCTCGTCTGTATCTGGAAAATGAGGCCGTCAGACTAAATGATCATTAAGGCCACTCTCATTGTTCATTAGCTGCGAGTCTAGCATCATTTTATTTTTAATTATTTTTCTGGTTTTCAAAATTTATTTATTTATTTTTGAAAGACAAAGAGAGACAGCACAAGCAGGGGAGGGTCAGAGATTGAGGGAGACACAGAATCCGAAAGAGGCTCCAGGCTCTGAGCTGTCAGCACAGAGCCCGACGCGGGGCTTGAACTCACGAACCGTGAGATCATGACCTGAGTCAAAGCTGGACACTTAACCGACTGAGCCACCCAGGCACCCCTATTTTATTTCTTTTAAATATCGTGGCCTGACTGTGGAAGAAATGTACTGTTATTTCTACTAGAGCTGAGGGCATGAAGTCCTCAGATCCACTTCTGGTATTTGTAAAAGGCTGGGGTGACCAGCGCTGTGACTTTTTCCTCTGTCGGGGGTGCGGATGACCCCAACGAGACTTGGTGCTTCACTGTCCAGTCCGGCGGGGCTGCCCAGGCAGGTCCCTGCCCCCCGCATCGCAGCTGCCTCTCTCCCCCAGGTTTGAGGCCATCCACCAAGAGCTGAACAAGGCCACGGCCCAGAACAAGGACCTGCAGTGGGAGATGGAGCTGCTGCAGTCAGAGATGACTGAGCTGAGGACCATGCAATTAAAAACGGCCAAGGAGTCGGAGAAGTACAAGGAGGAGCGGGATGCTGTGTACAGCGAGTACAAGCTCATCATGAGTGAGCGCGACCAGGTCATCTCTGAGTTGGACAAGCTGCAGACCGAAGTGGAGCTGGCCGAGTCCAAGCTCAAGAGCAGCACGTCTGAGAAGAAGGCGGCCAGCGAGGAGATGGAGGCGCTGCGACAGGTGGGTGTGGGGGCAGCTGGCCTCCCGGCCCCGGGCGAGCAGGGCCCTGGCGGCCCGGTGTCTGCACTGGCAGCCTCTCCCTGAGCCGTGGCTAAGGGCTTCCGTGCTGGGTCCGCGGGCCGGCTGGGTTCTCGAATGCTGCCGGGGGAGCTGCTGAGCTCACACTTGGGGCCCGGCTCCACTGTGGCCGCGGGGCGTGCAAAGGGAAGTCCGGGTGTGGTCCGGGCCTTGGGGCTCACAGCGTAGCAAGAAAGTAGATGACACAGACAAGCGTGTGCTCTGCTCACA
>NC_043701.1:138827221-138828592 GCF_006229205.1 Suricata suricatta | reverse complement strand
TTCCTTTTCATGAGGCTTTCGTCCTCATGGTCTGGAGAAGTCTCGCTCCCCTTGTAGAAATGGCTGCCACCTGGCCCACCTCTGCCTATGAAAACAACTTCCTAGTGCGCACCAGAGCCCAACGGGCAGGAATATCCAGGCAGGCATGACAATCACCTTGACTGTAAATACACATTCAGATCATTCCCGCACTACGGGGCACTATTCTATTGTGATTTCCACAGGCAACCACTGGTCCCTCACAACTCCCCTGTGAGGCACTGCTATTATCTCCATTTTGTAGATGAGGAGCGTGAGGCCCGGAGAGGTAGGAGGTCCATGACTGAGGAGCCCCCCCTCCCAGTGCAGGGCCCTTGTCCCTTGTATTCCCACAGCCCCTGGCGCCGCCTGGGCCTAAGGAGGCATCACTGTCTGCAGAGACACGCACAGGCCTTGGCCGCCTCTCAGGCATCAGCCCTGCCTCGTGCTCAGTCTGGAGGGCTCTGGGTGCAACAATCTGATGCACGTTGCCCCTGCCCCCTCGCCCGACCTTTAACACCTCGCTTTCCTCGTCCCACGGACCAGTCTTAAAGGCTGCATTCTAACAGACATGCAGAGCAGAGAGAATGGAGACGCAGGAAGAGAGAACTATTGCAATGGGGGGAACTCTGCTGTGATCAGTGTCAGCAGCTCCAAGCAGATCAGCCAGCAGGATGCGAAGGGCATCTCAAATAGGAGTCCCCCAGTCCACACGAGCCCCGGAGCGTGCACCTGAACCCGAGGGGAAAATGTGTCAGCCACAAGGCCAAGGTGGCTCGGATAGGAAAGGTGGAGCGACTCCTTGCTGATCACGCAGGACTCAAGCTTCCAGGCCCAATGTCGATGCTACTCAGCCCCCAGCCACTGAACCTGGAGGCCACGTGCCCCAGGGAGCAAGGTTTTGGAAGGGCTTTGGGCTCAGCCTAGTATAACACCTTCCCAGCCAGAGTCCAGACCATCCGTTTAAAGAGCACATACCTCAGATGCTGAGGGGGAAAATCCCTAAGGGTGTGATCCTGAAATCACAAGGCCAAAGACTCGGATGGCTTGGAGCCCTTGTCCTCGGCATCTTGCTTCTCAATGAGCAAATCTTTGACTGTCAACACAAGGCTGATGTACAATCACTGAACCGAGGGTTTGGGTGTGAGAGTGTCTGTGAGCAGAGCACACGCTTGTCTGTGTCATCTACTTTCTTGCTACGCTGTGAGCCCCAAGGCCCGGACCACACCCGGACTTCCCTTTGCACGCCCCGCGGCCACAGTGGAGCCGGGCCCCAAGTGTGAGCTCAGCAGCTCCCCCGGCAGCATTCGAGAACCCAGCCGGCCCGCGGACCCAGCACGGAAGCCCTTAGCC
>NC_043701.1:138808349-138827121 GCF_006229205.1 Suricata suricatta | reverse complement strand
GCCTACTTGATGAAATTTTGACCAGACCACAATGAAGGAGTTTTTCATAAGCACAGATAATGTATCAGGACTTGACCTTGTCCCAGAGACGCCTTCCCGTCGTTCTCTCATTCTGGTATCTGAGAGCTTCACTGCTGGGGAAATGTGGATATGAACTAAGGAAGACAAACTGATGAAGAAGGGAACTTTGGAAGTGACGTGTCAGTCACTGAATGAAAAATCGGGGGAATGTGTAAACCCCCAGGAGCTGGTAGACAGCAGCCCCCTGGAGGGGTTCCCGAGGTTCTGGAGGTCAGTGGCGCTCCTGCGGGGGAGTGCAAGAGCCCCCGGCTTCCCGCGGTGCCCACAGCTGGTGGCGGTCTGTGGTCCCCCCCTGCTCCCAGCACTCAGCGTGCCCTTCGGCCTGGAGCCTGGGTCCAGGCCCTCGCAGCGGGCACTGGCTGGGTATCAAGCGTGCCTGTCCGCTGTAGCCGGAATCTGTTTTGGGCACTGTTCTGAGGCAGCAGGCCGGACAGGAGGAGCCTGCTCCCGTCCCAGCAGCTCCCAGAACTGCACCGCTCAGCTCCTTGTGGCGTCGGTCTGGCTTCTCAGACAGGACCACTCCCCACCAGGCCAGAGGAGGCTAGGTCTGTGGCCTTGGCCATCCTGGACCCGAGAGCCATCGAGAGGGTCTTCTCTCCCCCATGGCCTGACGACACCCCTGGGGATCGACTCCATCTCTGTCCGGCAGCTGCCTTGTGGCAGGGACCCTGCCGTCGGCCTTCCAGCCAGGCTGCCTCCCTGATCTCAGAACTGTCCTCATTGTGCTCCGCTGGGGAAGCGGTTCCTTTCCTTTCTGTTAGACTGGTGTTGGCAGATGTGAGGCCTGCGCCAGAAGAGCACACCAGCCAGGTGTCCCTCTGGGGTTAAGGAGTACTGTGTGTGCAGCCTTTTTCCCAGCTCCTCCTGAGTCTACTTGAGAGAGGAGGGGTGGTCGTGAGCCAAGTCCATGTCCTTTGATTCCCCGTGTGTCATCCGAACCTTCAGGATCCTTTTGAACGTGTCTTAGCAGGGGCTGTGTGTCCGGCTCCTCTGTGGAGGGTGACCTGCGGAGCCAGAAGCATTCTAGGTGTGTTTGCTTCCTTATTCTTTCCTCGGACGGGTGGGAGTTCCAGCACAGATGGCAGGGTCTGCCTCTCGTGTCCTGTTGGTATTTTGCTTCTGAAAGCCCTTGAGCTCAAGTTGGGCATTCGTCTTTCAGTCGACGCTCACTGTGCCTTTGTCATTTTCCTGGTGTTTCCTAAGCATTAGAGAGACTTGTAGGGAACTTTCTGTATGAGAGCTTACGGGAGTTTGATTTGAAACCGTAGCAGATTATGTAATGCTCTGAGGACGTGTCAAGATGTCGATGCTTTTGATTTCTGCTTTTTAAACAAACTGAGATGCAGGACTTCACCAGCAAAGATACTGGTGTTTGTTCAGATTGAAAAATCACTCCATGTGCCAGAGCACAAAGACCAGTCTTGCAGGCACAGAGGCTGGGAATCACTGTGATTGACGGCTGCACCTTTCACTGCAGTCAGGCCTGTGTCACTATGATTGGATAGGAGAGCTCTGTAGATACACAGTGAGTGACGTGAGCCATGCGGGTGGCAGGAGTAGGAGCCAGGAGCAAGTCCCCCAGGGAAGGCGTTGCACCTGGCCACAGAGTCCGCGGCTGTGCCGCACTGGGGCTGGGGTTCTGGTCCAGGCTCTGCTCTGCGGGGCTGGGAGAGTTTGGTCCGGACCCCCGCCTAGTGTCACTAGATGTCTTGAGAGTGCCTGTGGGACATGGAGTCACTGGAGGTGCAGGCGCAAGCAGGGGTGTGTTGGGATGGGTTCGGGCTGGGATCCCATGTTTCCCTCCCTCCAGCTCCTGAGGGCCCAGCCCCAGCCCCTGACCGGCTGGAGGGTGCTTCTCACCTGAAGGCTCACTAACTACCAGCTCTGCTTGTCCCTTGACCCCACCAGATGAAAGACACGGTGACAATGGATGCTGGGAGAGCCAACAAGGAGGCTGAAATCCTTCGAAAGCAGTGCAAGGCCCTGTGCCAGGAACTGAAGGAAGCCCTCCAGGAGGCGGACGTGGCCAAGTGCCGGCGGGACTGGGCCTTCCAGGAGCGGGACAAGATCGTGGCGGAGCGGGACAGCATCCGGTACGGGGAGCCCCTGGGCTGGTGTGGGCTCCCATCTCCCCATGATGTGCTGGTTCTCTGGGGACGGTTGGAGTCACTTGCTACATGTCTAGGTAAGGTGGGAATGACCTAGGTTCCTCCCTTCTCACCTGATGTGGTGGCCCGGCCCTGCTTCATAGGGTTAGAAGAGTCCACTGCAGCCTCGGTGTCTGCATGTGCCTGGAGACTGCGTGAGACCCTCTCCCCGCCACGAGGTGGCACAAAGCCAGGTTTTTCTCTTAGGGGACTTCTGGTGAAATGAATAGGTCACAAATGCATTCTTTTCGTTGGTATTCTTTGGGTACTCGCTGTGCGCCAGGATTGTAGGTGCCTCGTACAAGGCGACCCTGGGACTCCCAGACGGGTGTGATGCCCCTGAGGGGCCAGTGCTGTGGGGGCCACGTGCAGCTTTTTCAGACTGGGCAGCAGGGAGGGACACAGTATGAATGCTGAATTCCAGGGCCACCATGATGGGGGCAGCCAGGGCACTGGGAGGACAGGTGTGGAGTCTCCCAGAAAGCATGAGCTGGAACGTGAGCATGCATGGAGGTTTCCCAGGTGAAGGAGGGGATGGCTGTTGCAATCTGAGGAAGCATGAGAAAAGATGTGTGGTGCACTCAGGGCAGGGACATGCCCATGGACTTGGGGGGGGGGTGTCACCAGATAGGGCGCTGACATAGTTCCTGAGGGCATGCTGTTAGGGCCTCGAACAGGAAGCCCAGGGGTGCAGCCTCAGTTCCTGGCTGGGTTAGAGCCACGAGGGGCTGCGGTGGTGCCAGTGGTGACTTGGTGGTTGAGAGGCTCTGCACGACCCCTTGTGGTTGTTTGTTGGAGAGACCGACGTCTGTCAGGGCTGCTCAGGAGGTGAGGGCTCCTGGTGGAGGGATCAGGGGCCTTGGCAAGGCAGGGACCAGTCCTTAGGTGCCGTCCTATAACAGGATGCAGTTCTGGAGGTGACCCAGAGCACGCACTCCCTGCTGCCAGGTCACGGGTTCCTATCTTCTCTCTGAGTGGCTGAGGTGGTGCTAGGGCCCCAAGAGTCACACAGCCCGCGGTGGGGAGTTGTCAGGCCTGCACTTCACAATCAGCTGCACAGAGCTCAGGGCTGCAGAGACGACTGAGGCATGGGGCTCAGTCCGGGTGCGGCAGGGGTCCGCCCTCGAACTCTAGAAAGGCCTGCGTGTGGGTAGTTCAGAGGCACATGGTGGGTGATTGAAGAGCGGCCTGCCTGGTGGGCTGGGGGTGGGGTGGGCATTAGCCAGGCTCGTTGAGGGCAGAGCAGTGGGACGTGCCCAATGCCCAGTAACTGCGGAGGCGTCTCACTCCTGGTCCTCAGTGTCTGCTCTGTCCCTGGGTGGGGTTGGCCTGGGCTGGGGAGGGGGGGGCCCACCTCTGGAGTTTCAAGCACTCCTGTGCATTTCGAGGTGAGGCAGGAACTGGAGTGTTTGGGGGCTGGGGCTACCATCCACTGTAGGCCAAGAGTCCTCTGCCCCTGATCTTCACAGTGACCTTGGCCTCTGCCCTCTCTGCCAGGACGCTCTGTGACAACCTACGGAGGGAGCGGGACCGGGCGGTGAGCGAGCTGGCTGAGGCCCTGCGCAGCCTGGATGACACTCGCAAACAGAAGAATGATGTCAGCCGGGAGCTCAAGGAGCTCAAGTATGTTGGGGTGGGCACCTGCCTGGGAGTGTGGTGGCCCCTGTCCTGTCAGGGCAGGGCAGTCCCCCCCTCCCTGCACCCCCTACCCCATGCTGGCCTGGCTGCCTGTCCCTTCACTGTGCCTTACTCTGTCCATCTGTAGAATGGGTCCGAATGCCACCTCCATGTTGGGAGTTAAATAGAAATTCTTAGACCCTCACAGAAGGTGGCAGCCCTTTGGTGAGCACACAGAGATGGGCAGGGACCATGTGTGAAGTCACATAGGAAGGAAGGTCTCCATTCAGAGGCAGTCCATTTGGGGACAGGCAAGCATACACTGTCCGTTCGTTCGTTCATTCATTCATTCATTTCATTCTTTCATTCATTCATTCTCTTCCTACCTCATTCATTCACCAATTCTACAAGGATTTACCAGGAGTCTGCACTGTATGGGCCAGGCCTGTGGGAGACCCTGGGGGCAGCAGCTGAATGGAGGACCAGGTCTCTGTCTGTGGGGCTCACAGCACACAGGAGGAGACAGACCACCACTCAGCAGTCCTTTCTGCCTGTGTCCTGTGGATGCTCATGTGGGAGAGGCCTGGGTGTCAGACAGCCTCCCCTCGGGTACACAGCACTGTCCCAGCGCTGTGATTCAAGACATGGTGACCCTGAGCAGTGAATTGAAACGACAAAGATCAGAGTTCAAAGGAGAGATTGGCAGAACCCAGGAGCCGTCACTGTAGGGCAGGGCAAGGCTCTCCTGAGAAGCAGTGGCTGTCTGTTCTGAGAAGCTTGCTAAGCTGACAGAACAGTGCAGGGCCGTGAGGACCGTGAGTGTGAGTGTGCAAGCCTCGCTTGCTTGAGCAGCGCCTTTCAGATGGAGTGACAGGTCCCCCTCCATCCCCATTCAGTAACCTCTAATATGGGCCTCTCAGGCTTGAGTTCTCTAAAGAAAATGCTGGGCTAGGAGGCAAAGTGACACACTCTCTCCAGAGACCCACCTTGGGTCTAGCAAGTGATGGAATCAAATTAAGGTAAAGCCAGGATCCTGGAGGCTTGAGCTAGGGAGGAAGTTTTGCATTTTAATTGAGCTGGAATTGCCTCGAACTTCTAAGAAAGTTGAATTCCACCTGTTTGTCGAGCTCATTTGAATTTTCACTCCTTGTTTTGTTGAGCTCTCTAATCCCTGCTGCTCAGAAAGCCCCCAGTCTGCCGAGGCAGCAGACTTGCCCCAGCAGGTGACAGATGAGCAGGTGCAGTAAGCATGAAACACCGAGCCACAGGCTGCACAGGGCTGGTGGGGGCTGTGTCCGGGGAAGGAGGCTTTAAAGCTCTTTCTTGAGCCCGGATAGCATCTGGAGTTGGCCAGTGAGGGCGCAGCCCAGACAGGAGTGGACCTGCAAGCGTGTCTATTTGAGAAGGAAGCAGAAGGAGGTCACCGGTGGGCCCCAGAGCCCAGTGGGCAGTGCTGATGAACTGGAAAGATTGCCTGGGCACAGGTTTTAGGACGAAGGGGGTCAGGTACAAGAGCTTAATTTTTAGGATTTTGGTCAAGTCCAATTTACTGATTTTTAACTTTTTAATTTTGTTACTATAAATATTTTTATTCATTTTGAGAGAGAGAAAGAGAGTAGGGAAAGGGGCAGAGAGAGGAGAGACAGAATCCGAAGCAGGCTCCATGCTGTCAGTGCAGAGCCGGACTCGGGATCACGAACTGTGTGATCATGACCTGAGTTGAAATCAAGAGTTCATGCTTCACCAACTGAGGCGCCCAGGCGCCTGTATTTTTAATTTTTCATGGGTTGTATGATGTCTTAGAACCCTTAACCCATCATCTCAAAGACTTTTCTCTTGTCTTTTCCTTTTAAACGTGTTACAGCTTTATTTTATACATTTCAAAGTGTGAGATGCTTTGAGTTAACTTTTCTGTGAAGACATGATGTGTAGGCCGGGGCTCAGCTTTTTGGCCACAGGTGTGCGGGTGCTTCTGCGTCACCAGTCGAGTGTCTTTCCTCTGCTGAAGTACCTGAGTACCTCTCGTGCTTGGTGGGGGTATTTCTGGATTCTTCATTCTATCCTGGTCATCTCTGTGTCTGTCTTCCTGCAGTTCTGCCCAGTCTCGATTACTGTAGCTATAAACACAAGTCTTAACATCAAGTAGAATGATGCCTCCCACTTAATTTTTCATTTTCAGAATAGTTTTAGCTCTTCTGATTCCTTACCTTTCTCTCCCTGTGCATTTTAGAATAGTCTTGTCAGTATCCACAGAAAAGTCTTGCTGGTATTTCTCAAGGAATTGCATTTAACCCCTGGATAAATTTGGGAAGCGTTTGAGTCTTTTTTGAAAAACTTCCATGAAAACACCTTGATATCTAAGAAGCCGTGGTGGGCGGCTCCAGATTTATTGGGAAGCTAGCATGAAGGATGAGAGGGAGAGGAATTCCTCAGGGCGGCCTTCCTCCCTTCTGAGCTGTGACTTGGGTGGGATGAGTCACCTCCCTGGGGACTGTTGCATGGCCCTCTCTGTTTCTAGGGAGCAGATGGAATCCCAGCTGGAGAAGGAGGCCCGGTTCCGGCAGCTGATGGCCCACAGCTCCCATGACTCAGCCATCGATACAGACTCCATGGAGTGGGAAACGGAAATTGTGGAGTTCGAAAGGGAGACGGTAAGCTGCCCTCATGTCTTCCCTGCCCTGCTGTCCTGGCATGAACTCTTCGGATGTGAGAGGGAGAGGATGCCTCCCTTGTGAGGTTCCCCGTTGCTCGGCTATTAGTTTTGGGGCATTGGCTTTTCTTGCTGGGGTGCATGCATCCTTTCCCTGCCCTTGTCCAAGCTTGGTCGTGATAGGCTGGTCCGTGGCCCCTCCAGCAGCAGACGCTGGCACAGTGCACGGAGGGCAAAGGGCGGAGCAAGGCTCTTCTGCAGGGCTGCGTGTCTGCAGTTGCTGACAGGGGCACATGGCAGCTGCTTGGAGCTTCACCTGGGGGCTGAGTACCCTGTCAGACATGGGGAAGGGGCAGTCCTCACGGTGGAGCGAGTCCCTGAGGTTTCAGGGCGGACTGTTTCTCATCACTGCTTTATAAAGTGTTTGGCTGCTGCTCTTTTGACAGGAGGATATTGACTTGAAGGCACTTGGGTTCGATATGGCAGAAGGTGTGAATGAGCCTTGTTTGCCTGGGGACTGTGGGATATTTGTCACTAAAGTGGACAAAGGAAGCATTGCTGATGGCCGCTTACGGTAAGTGTTGAAGGAGGCCCAGGCTCTGGAGGGAAGGGGGGCCCCCCGAGCCAGCGCAAGGGACCCAGGGAGCCAGGGGGCTGTTAAGTGAGCGCACGCCAGGGTCTGGGGACTCGAAGGCTCAACTGCTAACATTATCCTTCAAGGAGACTCTGTGGCTCACAGGGGTCTGTGCGCCTGACCTCTCCACAGGCCCCAGGGGCTGCCTTCACTTTTCTAGGTAGGAAAAGGTTCAGGTAGTATGGGCGAGAGTGTAGGATATGCATCACATGCCCGTTCCATGAAATAGCAACGAGAATAGACTACTGTTTGCTGAGTGCTGGTTTAATAAACTCTTTGTATAATCCGTTCATTAACCTTTAAAACCCCGTGAGGTAGGTCTGTACTCTGCTATTGCCTCCCTTTTACAGATGAGGACACCGAGGTGTGGAGATGTTAGGTCACAGAGCTAGTAAGTGGTGGGGCCAGGATTTGCTCCCGAGTGGCCTGGCTCTGGCATCCGCGAGGGTAGCCTTTGAGCCTCCTGAAGAGGAGATCTGTGAATGTGTCTGCGGGGCAACCACTGTCTGGCATTGTCTCCCAGGACAGGAGCAGTGGGGCCTGCCCACTGGTCCCAAGGCCTGTGCGGGTGCTGACCTGGCTGTGCCTTCCTCAGGGTCAACGACTGGCTGCTGAGGATCAACGACGTGGACCTCATCAACAAGGACAAGAAGCAGGCCATCAAGGCCCTCCTTAACGGGGAGGGGGCCATTAACATGGTCGTGCGGCGGAGGAAGTCCCTGGGCGGAAAGGTGGTCACCCCACTGCACATCAACCTGAATGGGCAGAAAGGTAGTGGGCCTGCCGAGGTGGGCGGGACGCTTCGGGTGGTGGGGTAGACCCCTTTCTGGAGCAGAGGGGGTGTTCCAGAGGTGTTGATGCTGTCAAGTGTGGTGCATGTGCCTCCCTGGCAGGAGGCCCTCCGGGTCCTGGGTCTTGCTGGTCTCCGGGTGTTTGATTCCCCGGACCAGATGTGACTGAGCCCCTGGGTGGTGTGACCTGGCTCGGGTGCTGGGATGGGCACGGTGCATCTGCGAGTGTTCCCTTTGTACGTTTATCTCCCAGAGATGAGGGGGGAGCGCCAGAGGGTTCTGCCACCGGCACGGGGGTTAACTGGGGACTGCCCGCGCCTGCCCTGTGGTTCACAGACAGCGGCATCTGTCTGGAGAATGGGGTGTACGCTGCCGCCGTGATGCCTGGAAGTCCGGCCGCCAAGGAGGGGTCCCTGGCCGTGGGAGACAGGATTGTGGCGGTAAGCCTCGGACCGGGTTGTCGGCCCCATGTGGACAGTTAGGGGACGTTTGAGAGGTTGACCAGGAAGTAGAGAACAGAGTTTTTATGTTACCCTCATTCTTTAAATGTGAACAAACTTTTTTTCTGATAGTGTGTTTCCGTTTGTAGTAGAAAATCAGGAAATCGAAAGTTTGGGAAGAAAATAAGAATCCCCCTTCTTGCTACCACCTATAGATAACCTTTATGAACATATTAAATGGATTTCTCTACAGCCTTCATTCTGCACATCAGTCTCTATCTAGGTCAGTTTAAGGAAGATAGATAGCATCTGCATGTGATTAAAAAAATCTTATTAAATATTATATCCATTTATTTTTAAATTTCACTTACCACCAAAGTAAGACTTACATGCCATGAAATTGTTAAGCAATACAAAAATGTATAAAGTGGGAGTCCCCTCTTTTCCCTTTTATCCTCCTCCTGGAGAAAATCTTTGCCCTCACTTGCAAGATGTGCTCCCAGCAGACTGTATGTTCTCACACAGATCTATATACATGGATAACGGTTTCTGGGTTTTGTTCACTTTTATTTTTTTATGTTATTTTATTTTTTATTTATTTTTGAGAGATAGAGAGAGACAACGCAGGCAGGGGATGGTCAGAGAGAGAGAGAGGGAGACACAGAATCCAAAGCAGGCTCCAGGCTCTGAGCTAGCTGTCAGCATAGAGCCCGATGCAGGGCTTGAACCCATGAACTGTGAGATCATGACCTGAGCCGAAGCCGGATGCTTAACTGACTGAGTCACCCAGGCCCCCCTTTGTTCGCTTTAAAAAAATTTTTTTAACGTTTATTTATTTTTGAGAGACTGAGAAACAGTGTGAGCAGGGAGGGGCAGAGAGAGAGGGAGACACAGAATCTGAGGCAGACTCCAGGTTCCGCGCTATCGGCATAGAATCCCACAAGGGGCTCAAACTCATGAGCTGTGAGATCATGACCTGGGCTGAAGTCAGACACTTAACCAACTGAGGCACTCAGGTGCCCCAGGTTTTCGTTGGCTTTTTAAGCAAATCATTCGGCGATTCCACATCCTGGATCCCAAATTGACCTTCATTACTTTTATCCACCTCACGGTAATCAGTTGTGTCTGTGGTTTAAAGCATTCCCCCATCGTGGACAGACACATTGTTTTGAGTTTCTGCCATTGCAGACAGCCTTGCCATGAACGTTACCTGTGTGCACAGCCCTTTGGGGGACACTCAGTGGCATCCCTGGTGATCAAACCCCCAAAGTGCGGTAAGATTATGAAGTCTAATTTAGTATTTCTGACTGACCCACTGAGATTGAAGTCTCTCTCTCTCACACACACACACACACACACACACACACACACACACACTCACACTCACACTCCCAGCTGCACAAAAGGTGCACGTGATGATACCCTCTTCCTCTGCCTCTAGACCCCATCTCCCAGGTCCCATCCCAGTAGCAGCTGTCATTAATTACATTTACTCTGTACTCTTCCAGAACTATTCAAAACATGTGTATCTCCCACTTTCCTTTTCCTTTTTTCCTTTCCTTTTTTTTTAATCTCTCCTCTTCTCTCTCCCCTCCCTCCCCCCTCCTCTCCCGTCCCCCTTCCTTCCCTCCCCTGTTCCCAGGTGAGATCATGATATTCTCAGGCACAAACCTCATCTTTTGGTTCCCACCGTGTGCCCTGGAGGTTCTTCTGCACTCACCTCTTGAGACCTGCCTAGGCCCTCTCAGTAGCTGCATATTCCTTAGGGGCAGCTGCTCAAGCCGTTAACCAGCGCACAGTCAGGACCTCTTTGTAGTGTGGCAGGGCTGCTGCCCCGTCCCTCCACAGGGACCCACAGGGTGAATTCCGGGGTGGGAGATCCCTAGATCCATGGGCATAAGCATTTCACATCATACATGATCTTTTCTCTTGTGGTCAAAGAGAACAGGGCCTTTTCGATCCCACCTGTGGTGTGGGGGGGAGTTCATTGCTTCCTATCTTGCCCCATGGTTTGCAGATTTGGGAGGGTGCCAGAATTTAAAAGCAAGATGGTCATGGTGAAAAAAACAACCAGATTAATCCGCGATTCCAAAATAATCACTCTGCCTATTTTTTTTAACTTTTGATTTTGAAAGAAGTACAGAAATAATTCAGTTATCATATTAAATAAATAGTATTGAAAATAGATAAAGTGGTGAAGATAGTACAGGTGGGCCCTATGTATGGTTCATGCACCTTTCCCTAATGCTTCTGTTTTGCACAACTCTATAACCAGGTGATTGGTACTAGAACCGTGTGTGTGTATCTATGTCATTTTATTATCATGGTTTAAGTAGCCAAAACCAAAACCAAAAACACCTGAGCTGTGGAGCCGTTCCACCAGGACAAAGATCTCCCTCGTGTTACTCCTTTATACAACCCTGCTCTCCACCCCCCATCCATAACCCCTGGCAGTTAATTTTGCTTTCCATCTGTATAGTTTTGTCATCTTGAGAACATCATATACATCCAGTCGCACGGTATGTGACCTGTGAGATGGGCTCTTCCACCCGGCCTGATGCCGTGAGATCCATCAGGTGCCTGCAGGCCCTGTCAGTGCTTTCTTGTCATTGCTGGGCAGTGTTCACGGTCAGGACGCACCCCAGTCTAACTGTTCAGTGTTGCACAACACATGTTTAAAAGCTTGGGATGCTTCTGGGAGAAATGGGACAGAGGTTCAGGCCTAAGGGATCGTGAGAATCTTCATGAGCAGTTTACAGAGGCCTTTCACACCATGATCTCGTTTTCAGTCTCCTCCCACCCTAGGGAGCAGGCATGTCCATCTTCCATTCTGTACTGAAGGAGTTCTGAGCGTGGTCCTCTGTCACAGAACCGGCAGCAGTAGGGCCCAGTTGTTCCCCCAGGATACTTGGTGTTCTGGCCCCAGTCAGACAAGCACCTTCCCTGAGAGTGATTGTAGGGCTATCTTTTCTTCGCCCCAGAAGCCGCTAAACTGGATTCTTCAGCCTGTCTCAGGGAGGGGCTGACTCTCCTTTGCCAACTCCAGACTTTGGCAGCGCATAGAACTGGGCCCACTGTCCAGTATGGGCTGGCGGAGACCCTGCGCTGGTGGCGGGCCTGACGGAGCCCTTTGTTTGGCCCTAGATCAACGGCATTGCGCTGGACAACAAGTCCCTGAATGAGTGTGAGTCTCTGCTGCGCAGCTGCCAGGACTCCCTGACCCTCTCCCTCCTGAAGGTAAGGGCCTGGCCCCACACCGGCCATTCTCATGGGCCACAGGGCAGGCAAAACCTCAGCTCCATCTGCCCGAGCGGCTGCTCTGCATCCCTGGGATACTCGGAAAAAGGGTATTGATTTTCAAAGTGCAGGATGTGCCTGAACCTGGTCCTGGTCTAAAGGCGCCTTGGTGGCTCAGTCCATGAAGCGTCCGACTCTTGGTTTCAGCTCAGGTCATGATCTCAGGGTTCGTGGATTCGATCCCCGTATTGGGCTCCATGCTGACAGCACAGAGTTTGCCTGGGAGTCTCTCTCCCTCTCTCTTCTGCCCCTCCTCTACTCTCTATGTCTTTCAAAATATATAAACTTCAAAAAAATTTTTTTAAACAAAAATCAAGAGAGCTATGAAGGACATTGGAGGATAGCAGGGGACATTTAAATCTGGATTGAATAATTAGATGATATTAGGAACTTGTTGATTTTCCTGGGTACAGTGATGCTATGGGGGTTTTAGAAGCAAATGGCCTTACTTTTGGGAAGTACATGCTCAAGTTGTTAGGGGTGAAATGGCATAGTATTTGTGACTTACTTTCCAGTGTTCTGCAGTATGGATAGATAGAGACAACGTGGTAAAATGTTGTTGAATCTCAATAGTGGCTTTATGGACATTCGTACTTTTATCTCAACTGTTCTACATCGGTGAGAGGACTTACAGCAGAGTGAGGAAAATAGGCCCATCCTATTCATTGAGAGATGTTTTTAAAACTTAATTATCTTAAAATTAATGGACTTTTTGGGGGCAGTTTCAGGTTTATAGAAAAGTTGAACTAGTACAGAGAGTTCTCATATTCCAGCCTTTGCTTCCCCTATTAGCATCTGGCATTAGTGGGATTCACTTGTTGCAATTGATGAACCAGTATATGTATTAAATATTTTAATGTTTATTTATTTTTTGAGAGACGGGAGAGGGAGAGGTGCACAGAGAGAGGGAGACAGAATCCGAATCAGGCTCTAGGCTCTGAGCTGTCAGCACTGAGCCTGACATGGGGCTTGAACTCACGAACCACAAGATCATGACCTAAGCCGAAGTTGGATCCTTAACCAACTGAGCCATCCCCGCGCCCCATCGATGAACTATTATCAATGTAATAGTGTTTTCGTAAGGTTATTTTTTTTTTAGTAATCTCTACCCTGAATGTGGGGCTCAAACTTATGACCCTGAGGTCCCAGAGCCGCATGCTCCACCAACGGAGACAGCCAGGTGCCCCTGTAATAGTGTTAAAGTCCACAGGTGAAATGAGTCATTCTTGGCGGTGTCCATTCTGTGGGTTTAGACACCACCATCATAGTATCATACAGAATAGTTTCACGGCTCTAGAAGTCTTCTGTGTACCCCCTGTTGCTCCCTTCCTCTGTCTCCCCCTGCCCAGTCCTTGCAACCACTGATATTTGTACTGTCTACATAGTTTGGCCTTGTCCGGGATGTCATATTGCTGGAATCACATAGTATGGTGCCCCTTGGGATTGGCTTCTTCCACTTAGTAATATGCATTTAAGCTTGACCATGTCTTCTCATGGCTTGATAGCTCATTTTTTTTTATTGCTGAATAATTTAAAATTATGTGAATGTACTACATGATATAGATCTTTAATAATGAATCCTTACGTTTTCATCTAACAGTTAAAAAGAACTGCAGGCAGGGCATTGTGCAGGCAAAGTACAGATCGTGCGCACAGTCTCTGTTCTCCGTGCCCGGTGGCCAGAGCCAGGGGAGAGCCCCCGTCAGGGAGAGGTGCGCGTGCGCATGCGCTCTGGGCCAGCCATCTTCGTGTGTGGCCCGTCGCGGATCCTTGCTCCCTCTGCAGGGCCGGCGTGCGCGGCAGCCCCGGGCTCGGTGGTCTTACTTGCTATTTCTCACTCCCTGCAACTCCCACACAGGTCTTCCCTCAGAGCTCCTCGTGGAGTGGCCAGAACATCTTTGAGAACATCAAGGACTCAGATAAGATGCTGGGTGTCCGAGCCCACGGCCTCGACGTCCAGCCCCAGAACAAACGGAGCCTGTTGCAGCACAATAACTCCACGCAGACGGACATCTTCTACTCGGACAGGCTGGAGGACAGGAGGGAGCCGGAGCCCCCGGGGGGCAGCAGCTCCTTCCTGCACAAGCACTTCCCTGCGGGACCCTTCCCGGTCTGCCCCCAGGCCTGTCCCAGCACCTCCGAGCGCAGCCTCAGCTCCTTCCGCTCAGACGCCTCCGGGGAGCGTGGCTACGGGCTGGTGGATATGCGCAGCCAGCGACTGCTGCTGCCCTTTGACACGGAGGGGGGGCCCTGCGGGGTGGCGGAGGCCCCCCTGGATAAGACAGGGCCGGAGAGCTCCAGCAGCGGCGGAACCTGGCCCAAGGCCGTGCTCGGCTCCACAGCAGGGCCCGAGAAGCTGTCTGTTTATAAGAAGCCAAAGCAAAGAAAGTCTATCTTTGATCCGAACACTTTCAAACGCCCCCAGACTCCCCCCAAAATAGACTACCTGCTCCCAGGTCCTGGGTCTGCTCACTCCCCCCAGCCCTCCAAGAGGGTGGGGCCTCTGACGCCCCCAAAACCTCCCAGGAGGAGTGACTCTATTAAGTTCCAGCACAGACTGGAAACCAGTTCCGAGTCCGAGGCTACACTGGTGGGCAGCTCCCCATCTGCCAGCCCCCCGAGTGCACTGCCCCCCGGAGTAGATCCCGGAGAGCTCACACACACCTCACCCCCTCGCAAGGCCAGAGTGCGCATTGCTTCCAGCTACTACCCTGAAGGGGACGGGGATTCCTCCTATCTGCCTGCCAAGAAGTCCTGCGACGGGGACCTCACCTCCCAGAAGATGGACGAGCTGGGGCAGAAGCGTCGACGTCCAAAGTCTGCTCCCAGTTTTCGGCCCAAGCTGGCTCCGGTAGTGATTCCTGCTCAGTTCTTGGAGGTAGAGCTCAACCCTGGGGGGTGGGGAGGTGGGGAAGGCGTGGGGAGGAGCCTTGAACTGTTGTGCCCAGCCTCACTGTTAGCCCTGGCTCCTTTGCCTTCATTCTAAGCACCTCCCTGAGGGCGGGGTGGCTGGTGGGTGCCTCCTTAGGAGGTTGGAAAGTAATGGAGGGAGAGGGCATGTGCATTAGTGGGCATCTGATGCCAAGACAAGAACACTTTCTTGGGTGTGGTGTTTGGTTTACTTTTTCAATAAGAAGCTTTTGAACTTGCACAATAAAAGCAAGTGACATAGCCCTGCCTGGAAGGGTCTGGGGAACCAAGACAGCGCCTGTGAGTGTGTGGCTGACAGCAAGAGGCAGCCAGCTTCTTTCTGTGGGTATTGTAGTTGTTTCCAGTTGGGAGAGCTTGCCGTGAGCTGCAGAACGAATCCATGCCACTCTCTGTGGACAGAGACCCTGGCACAGCCACACGGATTTTGATGAGCTGTTATGTATGTGGGCCTGAGGCACCGGTGCCTTCCACCTCCTGCACGTCATCTGTTTATGTGAGAGAACAGATTCTTTCTCTGTGGTTCTCTTTCAGAGTAATGTCCAAGGAGGTTCTTCCCTTCCAGGGGTGTAAGGTGACGTGAATGAGCAGTGACCTCTCCCAACTGTCCCATCATGTGTCCGAGTGGGAGAGCTAGTACATAGGGGACAGACCTGCAGATGCCTGTGCATTTCCATCTCCAGACACTGTCTCTCCTCTTTGGTCCTGCAGGATCAGAAGTGTGTCCCGGCCAGTGGAGAAGTCTGCCCAGAGCTTCAGGAATGGTCCCCTTACTCGCCAGGGCCCTCCAGCCGTCACAGCAACCCCCCGTTCTACCCCGGCAGGGCATCTGTGGGTGCGTCCTTGGTGCTGGGGAGGAGGGACCATGGTGGACTAACAGGGAGGGTGGGGGCAGTCCCGTCAAGGTGCGGCTGTGTGTCCTCAGCCCTGAGGTCCAAAGAACTAGCAATGACTGCCCTGTCTGAGATGTTTAACCTTCCCTCAGGGACATTTCTTAGCTTTTCAGAGCATCTCCCCATAGCGGCCTGGGAAATAGGAATCCATAAAGTAAGTTCTCCCATTTTACCGATGCAGCAAGCCAATAGCTTGCACAGGTCTGGGACTGGCTGGGTGCTTTGGGTGATTGATTGTCCTTACCCGGTGTGTTTCCAGGTACTGTTCCCCGGAGTGTGACCCCGAGCACCACTGTGAGCTCCATCCTGAGGAACCCCATCTACACCGTGCGTAGCCACAGGGTTGGCCCGTGCAGCTCTCCGCCTGTGCCCAGAGAGGTCGGTGCCCAGGGTTTGCACCCCAGGTATGTGAAGTCGCCTCCCACTTCCGGCTCGCCAGGAGGCCAAACCCAAGTACACATAAAGCTGCTGGGGCACAAAGTGGCCCATGGGCAGAGAAGCATCCCTGAGAAGCCAAGAAGGGGGGATCAGAGCAGCGTCGGGGCCCCAGGAAGCATGAACTTCAAGGGTGCTCTCTTCACTCACCACCAAGGAGCTTGAAAAGGCATTTAAAGGGCCCCTGGGTGGCTCAGTCGGTGAAGCATTCAACTGTGGGTCAGGTCATAATTTCACAGTTCATGGGTTCAAACTTCACATCAGGCTCTCTGCTGGCAGCACAGAGCCTTCTTTGGATCCCCTGTGTCCCCCCTCCCCCCACCCCACTGGTTCTCTCTTTCTCTCTCTCAAAATAAATAAACTTAATAAAAAAAAGAAAAGAAAAGGCATTTAAAGAGAGAGAGATGGCAGCTGGTGGTTAAGCACTCACACGCCAGGCACTGTGGCCCGACGGTTTAAATCTCGTCTCATTTAACTGGCACAGTGACCTTGCCAGCTAAGGACTGTTGTTGCCTCTGGTTCATAGGTGAGGAGACTGAGCCTTAAAAGGTGAATGGACTGGCTCCGGATCACTCTTTCCTTCATTCTGTTGTTTGACAAGTTTTAATTGAGCACCTACTATGGTCATGGCCTGTTCTAGAACCAGGGGACTATATAGTGGAGGACTAGACCAGTGAGCTTCTTTCCCTGTGGACTTTGTGTCGGAGTGTGGGAGGCAGACTGAAAAATGAACGGAGTGATCCCAGTTGGTGCTGAGTCACTCTGAAGTTTGCAAAACGGGGTGACCAGTTAGGCTGTGGCTTGGAAGAGGGTGGAGAGTTAGAATGGGTGGACAGGAGGGCCCTGCGGTGGGGGCAGAGCAGGGATGCTACCGTGATCTGGAGGCTGGGGCGAGGTCAGTCATGTGAGACCTGAGTGGAGTCCCAGGAAGGGGGCTGCAGGAGCCTCAGACCAGGCATGGCAACGATGTTGTGGCTGGCACCAAGCGGGCAGCTTGTCATAGGTACAGTGAGTCAGGGGAAGAGCACAGGTTGTAGGGCACAGGTCCTGTAGAGCCTACAGCCATGACGTAGCGTTCAGAGTTGTTTCTAGTCTAGGCGGGGAAGAGATATGATTTCATCACATAGCTAGTAAAGGACTTCGTTGGGCCTGATTCAAGGCCAGCCTGCTGTGGGTGACACCTGGGCTCTCCGCACTCCAGCATCCTAGGCAGCCATCCTGAGTGTGGTGTGCACATCCCTGTCCAAGGTCCTTGGTGCCCAGCCAGCCTCCTCTGCCCATCCTGGAGGACAGGCTCCACTGCTCTGGGCACAGACAGAGTTGAGAGCCTGTTTTTGCTGGAAGAGTCTGGTCCTGATCCAGGGCTCTACCACTCCTCTACCTGCACAGCGCTTTCTCTGTATGCACAGCCCTTTCTCTGTAGGCAGGACCCTCGTTGGATGCCGCCTTTGAGCATGGCAGTCTGTGGTCCCCAGCTGAGGGAAGGTGGCTTCTGCGCCTCCCTTCTGGGGGGTCAGGGAGGCGTTGGGCTGGGCCCACTGCTTGTTTCTCCCCAGTGGCTGTGTCCGGTCCTGGGCTTCCTCCCCAGTGCCTCACCTGTCTGGTTCTCCTGCAGCGTCCAGCACCAGGGACGCCTGAGCCTGGATCTGAGCCATAGGACTGGCAGTGACTACTCAGAGATGAGAGCCTCCCATGGGTCCAACTCTCTGCCCTCCAGCGCCCGCCTTGGTAACTGTGCCGCTGGAACCTTCTCACCTTAGTGGGGCCCAGGCCTTGTTTTCCACTCTGTATGCATCCTCGTGGTCAGGCCTCCAGGTGGACCATCCCAGGGGCCCTTCTCTCTTCCCATGTTGTACTCAGAGTCATCTCCTGTAGGCTTCTGTGTTTCTTAGGGCTTCCCTAGGAGCCACATGCTTGTTCCAGGTGACCCCTTGGCCCATGAGCCTTGCTCCCTGTCACTGTGCCTGTCAGTGATTCTGGGCGTTTGTAGTACCACTCCCTTATGGGGATGCAGCCACGGGGAGAGAAGGGCAGGTCCCTCACACAGGGACCCTGGTGGGGCCCCTTCCATTGATGTGGAGTGGAGGCAAGTGGTCCCCTCTGTCACTTGGGCTACTGTCCCTGATCTGGGGCTGGGAGTGGGATTTGTGGGATTCTGCTCTGGAACAGTCCAGGCTGCACAGTTTACTCCAATACCACATGTTAATTATCTGCTTTCCTGGACCGTTGAACGTTACGGCCCCCTCGGGGGTGAGTGGCAGGGCCTGCTTTGCACGTGTCCTGCCTCTACCTTCTCCTAAGTACTAAAGGGGTGGTGAGGGAGTAAGGGGCCATGTGACATCACAGGCCTGAAGCTCTGTCCGCTTGTGGAACCATAGGGTCTTCGAGCAACTTGCAGTTCAAGGCCGAACGCATTAAAATCCCATCAACACCAAGATACCCGCGGTCCGTTGTGGGCTCCGACAGAGGTGAGGGCTCAGCACTCCCCTTCTCGCCGGCCGCCTGGCTCTGGCCTCGTGCTGTGCGGTGTTTGGGTGTGGGGGTAGCCGCCTCCACATCCCATCCAGTCCGTGCATGCTGGCTGAGCCTGGCCTCAGGGCTGGTGATGTGGGGGATGGAGAGGCCCCACGGAGCCCAGCACCTGAAGTCAAGGCCATGCGGATTGGCCATGGAGTGGAGCCGTGTGCCTTGATCCCGTGTCACTCTGGGTCTCGACCACAGGAGAACAGAGGTATGAGACTGCAGCCTGAGTTACTGTGCCCCTCTCCCGGCAGGTTCGCTGTCACATTCCGATTGCAGCACGCCTCCCCAGTCACCCTTGCACACGGACACCCTGTCCTCGTGTAGCCAGTCCCAGAC
>NC_043701.1:138800454-138808249 GCF_006229205.1 Suricata suricatta | reverse complement strand
CAGCAAGTGATGCCGGACCTCCTGGTGGTGTCATAAGTCAGGGAACACTCACAGCCACCCCATGAGCATTGTTAGCATCATCATCATTACTGGCTCTGTTTTACAGTTAAGGAACGTGAGGCCAAAAGGTTGGAGTGACGTGTCTGTAGTCACATGGTTGGTGACCAGCCTACCTTCATTAGAATCAGGACCCATTCATATGCTTTGCTTTTTGGCCTTGGAGCACACCTGCATCGCTTGTCCCTCTCACTTCCAGGCTTCCTGTTTTTTAAGTTTATTTATTTATTTATTTTGAGATAGAGAGTGCTGGTGGACACTCGGCCATGGGAGGGGCAGAGAGAGGGAGAGGGAATCCCAAGCAGGCTCCACACTGTCAGCACAGAGTCCGACTTCGGGCTCGAGCTCACAAAACTCTGAGATCTTGACTTAATGGACTGAGCCACCTGGGCGCCCCCACCAAGCTTTTCATTGTGAAATAAAACATATGTGAAACACAGAAAACAGCATATGTGAAGCACAGCAGTATAGCTTCACCATTTCTTGGTTTACTCTGAGATGCTGGGCGCTCTGCTGACATTTCAGGTTAACTTTAGGCTGATACAGTCCACATGTGCTTCCTCTGAGGGCTCCCTCACTCCCCCACAAGCTCTGCACGCCTCACCCAACTCTCTTGTTCTTCAGAGTAGAATGTACCAGATCATACTCAGAGTTAAGAGGTCCTATCCAGATCCCTAATCTTCAGAAGATTTGATGAAACTCAAACTTGGCTTTATTGAATCACTTAAAAGGAACAGAGCCACTTTTGTCCCCTCAATTCCAAAACGGTAGGGGCCACGTCCCTGTGAGTCACGGAAGGGACCCTGTAGGGTGGGCCCAGCATTAGGGGAAATCATTTGACTTCAAAATCTGAATTTGTACAACAACCTAACTAGAATCCGAGAAGCTAGCAGATACTAAGTGGAGCACAGAAGTGTATCTAAACATCCACGCACCTCGGGCCACGGAAGAGACTCGTGCAGTTCTCACGGGAGTGTCTCACCCATGGGATGCACACGGGAGCATAAACTGCACCAAGTCCTGGTCTGTGTGCGGTTTTCATTCAGCCCAGCTCTGGTCATTGAGAAGCGAGATGACAACTGAAGTGAGTTCCCTGGAAGCAGAAAGGGCCTTGTCACCTACCGTCAGGTGTCTCCACAGTTCCTGCGGCCAACAGAGAACTGGGGTCTCCTCTTGGGAGGGAAAAGTGTCCGCATCCCTGCCTGCACGGTGCCGATGGTCTTGTTAGAGGCATGAAATTTAACCTTTGTGGCTCGACTGAAGACAGAGTGGGTGCTGTCCCCCAATTAGAACTTCTCACTGTAGAAAAGGGGGGAAATGAGGAGGGTGGAAGAGAAGTCACATATAATCTCAACCGAAGATTTGGTTGCTCTCCCCTTTGGGGCACATATGTTGTTTCAAGTCATGTTTTATTTTCTATACACAAATACTTGTTTCAAGCTATTTGCAATATCGTGAAGTGTGCTTTATTAACGTCTTTCACAAAGCAGCCTAATTCTGAGAAAACTCTTGTGCCTACCATAGACATTTCGGTCATTCAAGGGATGAAAAAGTGAGGATTACCTCAAGTCCCCTCACTAGAGGCACCACTGTAAAATTTTGGAAGGGTCTTCCCTAGAGAGCCTGCCATGCATGAGGAGACATATGCACGTGTACACATGGATATAAATGGGATCACATCCACCTGTGTGCTCTTGCGGCGTGGCCTTCTCCATCTTAGCATGTGCCATATCCTGATTCATATTGTTCATAAAGGCCTTGTGGCTTCTGCTGTATGACTCACTGTGACTCAGTTACCTCCTGTTTATGGAGATGGGAGTGTGTTTTGGAGGGTGGGACACAGGAAGGGTGATCAGAGGGGGGTGAGGGCCCCAGCGCAGAATTGAAACCTGCCCACATCTGCTGTGCCATCCTCTGAGGCTGGCTGGGGGTGTGAGGACAATGTGGCGGCTGCGGGGTCATGGTTCTTATGACTCCAGACCGCTAGTGCTCTGATACATGTTGAGTCTGGAAGTGCCCAAGAGTGCAGGCCAGGGACTGAAGCGTCTAAGCTGCAGGGTCAGGGAAGCCACTGTGGCTACGTGAGTTTGGGAGGAGGGGAGGATGGGAGAGGAGAAGGGATGAGTCAAGAGGATTTTGATCTCGGGTCGCCAGGGACCCAGCCTTGGGCGGTGGGGTCCCAGCCTGAGGCCCGCTGAGCTGGAGAGGCGGCTGGGCCTCTGGGAGGCAGAGGTGGGGTGGCTCAGCAGCCTGCCAATCTGTCACCCTGTGCATCTGCCCCTACCCAGATGCTCTGGAGGGGAGCCCCACGGGGACATGGTGCTCCGGCTGGCTCCTCCCTCGGCCCTTGGCTGCGGTTTTGTCCTGAGAGGAAGAGCTTAGGGCAGCATAGTCCTCTGGGATGATGGGGCATCACCTGGCTGTCTTTCTCTGTTAGGTTCCAGACGTGTGTCGTCCTTCTCTTAGCATCCCTCTTCTCTTTCTAACTTTTGCACCTTCCAGATGTCTCCACCACCACAGATCCCTCCTGAGACTGCCCGTGGCCGCCAGGCCCAGGTTTTCCTCCCTGAGGAGTCTGAGGTTGGCCTGACATGAGGCCCCTGCCCGAACCCCCTCGTGCCCTTGGCACGGTGGACGGCTGGCCCCGGGCCAGCAAGTGCATGATCACCGCCTTGCTCTGAGCCTCCCTGCTCCCTTTTTAATGGCTTGGGTTTGCAGCGGCTTAATGTTCATGGTCATTGTACATCACCCTGTATACTGGTAAATACGAAAAGTCATACTTTATATTGTTTCTTGTGGGCGACTGTCCTCACAGGAGCCATTGCTTTTCCTCCTGGGGTATCTTGAGAGACCCCACTGGGGTTTGTAAATTACACCTTTTTTTGCGGCGATTCTCACCTTATGAAACTCTCAGTGTGTATTTCACATGGCCCATTCTTTGTGTCTTTGGGACTGGGAGCTTCTGTGTCCACTTGGGGGTGTCTTGCTTGTATTGCATGAGGTTGCGGGAACGTGTATCACTGCCATACAGAGTGGGTTCATCGTGTTCCATCCAGCTGCGTCCTCATAGGAGCATCCGGCGAGCCCTGGCCCTCTCTGCGTAGCCGATGCATGCCTGACCTGGGACTTTCCCCATCCCTTTTCTTTGTGTTTGAGTCCCCACAACCGTTGGCTCTCTTCCAAGGCCCTATGTGGAGGAGCCACGCCATGTGAAGCTGCAGAAGGGCTCGGAGCCTCTGGGCATCTCCATCGTGAGTGGAGAGAAGGGCGGAGTGTACGTCTCCAAGGTGACCGGGGGGAGCATCGCCCACCAGGCCGGCCTGGAGTATGGGGATCAGTTACTGGAGGTAAAGTGGGAGCCAGCCTTGAGCACTTTGTTCTTCCCTACCCCTTTCCTGCCTCGGTCCCCAGCCCTTCCCACATCACTGAGCATGTCCTGGGTGTTTCCTAGTTCAATGGCATCAACCTGCGGAGTGCCACGGAGCAGCAGGCCCGGCTCATCATTGGACAGCAGTGTGACACTATCACCATTCTGGCCCAGTACAACCCACACATGCACCAGCTCAGCAGCCATTCTCGGTCCAGGTGAGGGCCAGGCCTCCAGGGGGGCCGCCTGGGCTTGGGTGGGAGAAATGATGCAGCCAGTGTGCCGGCTGCATGTTCTGGGCATTCAGCTGCCCTAAGAGGGGAATGGGTCTGCCCTGGACTTGGGGGACAGGTCACGTGGGGGAGGATGTGAGGCAGTATACCTGAGTTTTGGAGTGTGGAAGAGCATGGCTGGGGCCACCCGTGCAGCAGGGAGCCCCGCACACAGGTGTGTGGCAGCCGGGAGCTGAGGCCCTGGGGCGGGTTCTCCCGTGGAGCGTTCTGGCCTCTGTCCACGAGCAGACGCTGCCTGTCTCTGCCCCGGAGCTGTGGGGTGCGGGGCCCATGGGAGAAGAGCAACACTGTCCCTGTCACACAGCACTGTGCAGCTCAGCGACGGGATAGGACGCACGAGCAGTGAAGGCCTGTGCCCCCAGGCTGACACCTTCAGAGAGGACAGGTGGGGAGGAGAAGACAGGCACATCCTATAGGGTGGACGACCTGAGTCCAAGCTCCCAAGACTCAGGGCTCAGAGCTGTGTGCCCCTGTCCCTGTTCAAACCCGGCCCTGGTCACCACCAGGGAGGGTAGGCTGTGGACGGCTGAGGACTGTGCGCCCCTCCATGTTCTTCTTGAACCCTGTCCCCAGCTCCCAACTGGACCCTGCCGGCGCTCACTCCAGTCTCCAGGGCAGCAGTGCCACCGGCCCGGAGCATCCCTCTGTCACTGACCCGCTGATGGAGCAGGACGAGGGCCCTAGTGCCCCCCCGGCCAAGCAGACCACCCCCAGTTCCAGGTCAGCACACGCGTGCTGTTCCCGCATCTGTTCCCCGGCCCGGCGGGGTGGACAGGCGGTCAGCACTGCGGCCCGAGTGTGTCCTGCCAGCGTCCCCCTCTGCGGTCGACCCCAGAGCAGCCTGTCAGGAGCTGGGATGGCAAGCATGCCAGTCCTTCCTCCTCCCTCCTTCCCTACCTTTCCTCACTTTGGTTTTCTCCTTCTCATAGACATGATCTTAGCTCTGCCTCCTTTCATTCCTCCTTATGTCTTTTACTCGTTTTCTGACTGTCTTTAGACAGAATTGCACAGTCCCCACCCACCCAGGCCCTGGGCTGTGCCGTCACCAGTGGTTGACCCAGGGAGCTCTGGGTTTAGAGGGTGACAGGCAGGTGTCCAGGCATGGGCAGAACATGCTGGCAGAGCCAGTTCAGGCCATGATGGAGTAGTCACTAAGAGTATGACAGGGAGCTGTGCCAGTGAAGTTAAAATGTTCAGGGTGAGCAGGGGTTAGCCGTGCAAGTGATGGGCGTGGAGAGGGGTCACGACGAGGGGTCAGGTCTTGTGGGGCAGAGGAGGTAGGGTACGCACAGGAGCCGGAGGGAAGATGGGAGTGGGGCGCCGGGCCAGGGCACATGGCAGTCGTTCTGAGCCATTCCCCTGGCCAAGCCCCAGCCTCACCCGGGATGCGGCCAGTTCTGTTCTGTGCCCTGAGTCAGTCCCACCGCAACCTGCCTGGGGCAGTCACAGCCGGCCTTCCTCAGAGGCCCCTTCATCAGTGTCTGCCACTGTCCTGTTGCCTCCACTTGGTTTGCTGGCCAGGGCTTCAGCCCCGTCGCACTGCAAGCTCCTTGGTGGCAAGCGGCCCTCTCGTCCTGGGTTAGCATGGCTCCTGGCCAGAGAAGCTGCTCAGTAGACAGTGCTGGTTGGTGTGCTGGGCCCCAGACTGTGAGGCTGGCTCTCTGTTCTGGCAGAACAAGTTCAGGAGGACACGTGCTGTGCAAGTGGGGAGAGACGCCACCTATAGCTCTCGGCAGCCGCAGGGCCAGAAAGCAGAGACGCTGATATCGTCTTGGTCCCCAGCTGTTTTTCTCAACTGGGGCCATGTTGTCATCTCCACAAACCCCAGCAGCTGGCCTGTAAACTAAGTGACTAGAACCAGAACCTGGATGGGACCACCTGTCAGCTCCTGTGGTCCTGAGACCTCATGGAGTGAGCATAAACCTGTCTGGTCGTTAGCCTCTTTGGTCTCTCATAGTCTACTCCCCCCACCCCCCATGTGTGCAACTGAGGAACTTTATCTCTCTCACTGAAAGGATGGTGGGAGACGCCCACAGGAAGAGCCTGGAGCCGAGACTTGTCTTTGTCAAAAAGCCCCAGCCAGAGCTTGGAGTGCAGTTATGTGGAGGGAATCTGCACGGGGTGTTTGTGGCCGAGGTGGAGGATGGCAGTCCTGCCAGGGGCCCTGATGGCCTCATGCCAGGGGACCTCATTCTCGAGGTGAGTTCTGAGCTGTCTAGCGGCAGGCCCTCCCCTCTCCACCCACACCTCTGGACTCCTGTGATCTCACGGGGCGCACCCCCTCGGTGTGGGGTGGAAGGCTGCGAGCGCCCTGGCTTGGGCACTGGCGTCAGGAGAGAGGCTGCAGGGAGCACGCTCTGCCCTGTGGGCAGCGGGGCCGTGGTCTGACGGGGCGGCCTCTCCTCTGGCTGGGTCTCCGTGTGGTGGGGGAGACGGCTCACAGGCATTCGAAGACACCAGGAGCATAAGTGAGAAGAGCCGCCATGTGTCTGTAGCCCCTTCTTGCCGGGGACTAGCGCAGGGTCTCTCCCGGGAGCAGCTGCTGAGCGCAGAGCAGACAGCGGCAGAGGACTGGCCGCACCTGCAGAGCGAGGCAGGCGGACTCCCAGTGTCGGGCACCTTCAGTCTCTGCCTTGACCCACAACCGCCCACTCACAGGTCCCCCGGCGCCCCCGGCTCTGGCCCTCTGACCTCAGTCCCCTGTCCTTGGGCAGGTTGGCAGTCGGGACGTGCGCGGCAAGACGGTGGAAGAGGTCTACGTGGAGATGCTGAAGCCCAAGGACGATGTCCGTCTCAAGGTGCAGAACCGCCCTGAGGAGTTCACCAAGGTCAAGGGCCTGCCTGGTGACAGCTTCTACATCAGGTACCAGGGCCTGGGGGCTCTCATGGTGCAGGGTCAGGGGAGGGCCCTCCTGAGGAGACTGGTCCTGGAGAATGTCTCTGAAACATAGAGAGTGGGACCATGGTCCTTGCTCCTTGGGTCCCATAGCACAAGCTCACGGTGAGATGCTGGTGACGTGGGAAAATGCCCGAGGGCTTGCAGGACCACATAGACCCCTAGGGTCTGGGGCCTGGGGAATTTGAGGCCACAGAGCCCCATTTTCCAGGGGGCTGCCCTCCTCTCCTGGTCTCCCTCCAACCAAGTCTGCAGATCCGTGTGCAGCGTGGGCCCGAAGTGCTGTATGACGTGTGTGCAAGCACAGGCATCGGGCATTTTCAGGACGGGGCGCAGAGTTCCTTCATGCTCCCTAAGTTCTGGGGCCACAGAGAATACAAACACTGATCAGCTGTGTACCAGAGGGTACAGGTCTCTGTCTCTGGGACATTTTTCTCGGTGGAAGATGACATGTTTTCCCTCGTGAGGCGTTTCCATTCTATAAGGAACCACTGACCTTGACTCAGGGAAGAAAGTCCTTCCATTTCGAAGGGGTGATGTGGTTTTGGTCCTTGGCAAGAAGATCTTTCTCTGATGGAGGTGAGGCAGCCTTTGTCACCCCAGGAGCCCCAGGCTCAGGGGGACAAGGTGACTTTGTCTTGCCTGTAAAGCCAGGGCTCCTGCCTTGGGGAACTGCCACCAGGATGTGGAGAGGTGGGTCCTGATGGTGGCCTGGGGAAGGCTCAGAGCAGGGGGACTGACCCAGGAGACTGGCTGCCAAGGTGTGTGGCTGGTCGGCCTTCCAGCAGCTTTCTGATCCTGGTCCCTCTGTCCCCTGGTCCAGGGCCCTGTACGACCGGCTGGCAGAGGTGGAGCAAGAGCTGAGCTTTAAGAAAGATGACATCCTCTACGTTGATGACACTTTGCCTCAGGGCACATTTGGGTCCTGGATGGCCTGGCAGCTTGACGAGAACGCCCAGAAGATCCAGCGCGGGCAGATCCCTAGCAAATACCTGTAAGTGTGGGTGTCTGGGCTTGCGGGAGGGGCGGGGCCAACCCCGGGGCTGTCCCTCAGGGCACGCTGGCTTGGTCTGTACCTTGTGCCCAAACTGCTTGTCCAAAAGCTGCTCCTGGCACAGCTCACCTCTGCTTCTACGTCAGTGCAGTACGGGAGCCTGGCGGCACCTTAGGAGACATAACTTT
>NC_043701.1:138798102-138800354 GCF_006229205.1 Suricata suricatta | reverse complement strand
TCTTGTTCCTTATAATGACAGCAGTGTAACTGGTCCTGTCACCGAGGGGGGCTGCCCTAGCAGGTTCATTTGACGCTCACCAGAGTGTAGCAGTTTTCCGGCTCAGAGAGCTCCCCCAGCACTGGGGTGTGTGTGGCCTGCACAGCAAGGGCCCAGAGGTCCTCGGTGGTGTGGGTGGGTGAGTGGCCAGGGAACCTGCGGAGGCACCTTGGAGGAGCCTGCAGTCCTGGCTCATGTCCTCTGAAAGGGCAGGGTGGGGTGGGCGGAGGCGGTCCCTGGGCCCCTCCCAGCACCACCCTTCCCTGTGACCTCAGGATGGACCAGGAATTCTCCAGGAGACTCAGCATGTCAGAAGTCAAAGACGACAACACCACCACAAAGACGCTGTCGGCAGCTGCTCGCAGATCCTTCTTCCGAAGGAAACATAAACACAAACGCAGCGGGTCCAAAGATGGGAAGGACCTCCTGGCCTTGGACACCTTTTCCAACGACACCATTCCGCTCTTTGAAGGCAAGTGGCTGAGCACATGCTCTCAGAGCTATGTTTGCTATTGACCACAGAAGATGCACAGCAGTGACAGTGACTTAGACCAGAGAGAGGCCCACCTGCTCTGGTGCAGAAGCAGTTGTTTGGGTTGGGGTGGTGGCACTGCTGTCCTTGGGGCCTGCCTTCTGTGGGACACTGCAGCTCCAGCCATCGCATCCATCTCCAGGCAGCAGGAAGGAGGACAGGGCGAAGGTGTGCCTCGGCTGTGCGGGCCTCTGTAAGCGGCTCACCGGGAAGCCCCACCGTGTGACTCCTGCTCACCTGTCCCTGGCCACGTGCTGCTGCAAGACGACTGAGAAAGCAGGGTCCCAATGGCCTAGTGCCAGCCTCGGGAACGCAGGTTCTGCTAGGAAGCAAGAGAGGAAGGGTGGGCATCAGGTGGGCGGAAGCCGCCTTAGCCCAATGCGTTGCTTCTGGTTCGTTTGGGGTTATTCTAGGCTGTTTGGTAGAAGCCAAGAGCCAGTGGTCCCTGTTGGCCTTTTCTGGATTCACTCCTGTGTCCATTAATGATTCCAACAACGTCTTCCCAGGGCCGGGCACCGAGCCAGGGCTGGACTTGCCTATGCGGGAGCCTTAGACGTCCCCTGGTGGACTGCCCTTGTGGGGAGGGTGCGGGTGTCCTGCAAGCAGGAGGCTCTTGTGAGCGCCGCCCCCGGGACCCTGGTGTGTGTCCTATGTTCTAGAATGTGGCCCTCATGGGCTGGCAGGCTGTGAAGGTGGCACCGGGCCGTAGCCGGTAGGACAGCTGGTTTCTTCCTTCCGTGCCTGCCTCCCCTGCTCCCGTGACATCATGTCCTGAGCTAACGTATACGCTTACCCACCTGAGCCACGCAGGCGCCCCGATGTTTACATGGAAACCGCAAGAAACACTGTCTTTAGGTGCATGAACCTTTTGGCCATAACGGTTGCTTGGTTTTGCTGTTTGGCTTTCAAAGCCTGAAATATTGACTGTCTTGATCTTTACAGAAAAATCTGCTGATATATAATCAAAGTGAGGTTTTGTTCCTGTGACTGAGCTTTTTAATTTTTTTCTCCTTTCATTTCTTTGATCTTTAATTTCACATCCCCCTTCCCCTTCTCCCGGAGAATCCGTCTCTGGCGTCTGGTGCGTGTCCTGGGGACGGGTCTTTGAAGAACAGTGATTTGCCCATTCATCCGTTTGGTTCTTTCGGGCTTTTTGCATTATATACTTGGAAGTTGTGTTGGGCACACTCATTTTTTGATTTATTACCATTACTAGGTTTTTGAGCCTTTTTTCAACAGCGTTTCTCGCCTTAAAGTCTGCTTTGTCTGAATCGTGTCCCCCATTTCTCTTTGTTCTTGCTTGCCTACCTAGTTCCCCTTTCCCCACACTCTGCTTTAAACTATTCTGTAGCTTTATATGTAAGTGTCTCCTATGAGCAGCTGGTAGGGTGGTGTTTTTTTTTTAATGTCTACTTATTTTTGAGAGTGAAAGAGAGAAGGTGACCAAGGAATGGCAGAGAGGAGACACAGAATCTGAATCCAGCCCCAGCCTCTGAGCTCTCGGCACACAGCCTGATGCAGGGCTCAAACCCATGAACCGTGAGATCATGGCCTGAGCTGAAGTTGGACACTAATCTGACTGAGCCACCCAGGCACCTCTAGGGTGTTTTTATTTAACCTACTGTGATAGTTTGTCTTTTATCATTTTTTCCAATATAATATGTGTACAGGAAGTGCACAG
>NC_043701.1:138795363-138798002 GCF_006229205.1 Suricata suricatta | reverse complement strand
CACATGTGTGAGAGGAAGGCAGTCCGCTGGCCTGGACCTAGAACCAGGGCCCTCGGTCCACAGAGGAGATGCTTCCGGAGACCATGTGCACAGGTCCTTCCCCTCGTACTTCCGGTCACTGAGAAGGAGCGGGCCTGAAGGTCATGCCAGCAGACGAGCATCAGCGACTTCCGGCATGGCACTGCTCTACAGCGGGCAGTCTGGGATCCACAGGACTCTGTTTTGTTCTTGATGGACCATCGCCAAGATCTGAGTGCAAATGCTTGACAGGGCTCCTCCTTGGACGACCCCTGCAAGAGAGCCCAGACACACCCTTGAGTTCAGAGAAGGACCCCAGGCCGGAGGCGCTGAACCCATATTACTCTTTCTGGTTGTGAGCGGCTTGGCCTTCCTTCCTCACTCTCTTCCTTCAGCAAGAGGTTGGGGAAGAGAAAGAAAACAGCTGAATGCAAATAACTTTGCTTTTATAATCTGTCCCTCTGCTCAGCTGTTGAGTAGGATGCTGAACATACGGGCTGAAATGAAGGTTGGCGTCAAAATTTGCCAGGCATAGGGGCGCCCGGGTAGCTAGGCTGGTTAAGCGTTCGACTCTTGGTTTCAGCTCTAGTCATGATCTCAGTTTCATGGGTTCGAGCCCTGTGTTGAGCTCTGCACTGACAGTACACTGCCTGCTCAGGATTCTCTCTCTCTCTCTCTCTCTCCCCCTCTCTCTCTGCCCCTTTCCCATTTGCACTATCTCTCACAAAATAAACTTAATATATATATATATATTTTTTTTTACCAGGCTGCACAGGCTCCTATAACAGGGATGACCAGGGTTTGACTGCTCACACCTGCCGCACACTCCCACCACAGGCCCTGGTGGGGTCTGCCTAGGCCTGCAGCATGGGACTGGGCACACGGGAGGGCGGTTTGGGGCTCTGTTGTGATGGCTCCATCAGCAGGAGGATCTCCAGAAACAAGAACTGGTCTAAGGAGCCAGGGCACCCCAGAGGCAGTGAAGAGTTCCAGGCAGGGTGACAATGAGTCCCCAGGTATGGCCCAGCCCAGCCCTGCCCTGCCCTGCAGGCTTTCGACACCACGGGTTCCCACAGACACTAGCCTGAACCCTCGGGATGCTCAAGAAGCAGCGCCAGGAGACAAAACGGGCCCGGCCGCTCCCTACAAGGTATGGACAGAAACAGACAGGGAGCTTTTAGAACCTGCAGTGGAAATGTGACAAGAGTCATGTTATGTCTGTCAAAACTACGAGAAGAAAGTCAAAGCTTGTATTTTATAAGTGTTGGAGTTTTCAGTTTTCATTTCTCTAGTAATCACTGCTGTATGTGACTAAATACTGGTCTGTGGCGGACTGGAGACGGACACTCCATGCACATACACAGAAGCTCCGAGTTTGGTTCCTGAGACCAATGGTTCTGCATGAGAAGCACGACACGAGATCACGACAGTCCCTACACGTGAATTAAAGTCACTGTCCTTGTTCCTGGGACCCCAGAGTTACGAACCCCGCTACAAAGGACTGACTTGATCAGAGCCTGAAAGCCACAGAGTGAAATGCTTCTTTTGGTTTGCTGCGCTTCAAAGACCAAAGCTGGTAAGAAGCAGCTTGTTCTTCGCCAAACCGGATGGCAAGAGCGGACGGCCACGGCCACACCGGGATCGCGGGGGCTCTGCCGCTCAGCACCTGTGCTGAGATGGACTCGCGGCTGCGCAGGTCAACCTGTGGGGGGACAAGGCCAGGGCACCCCTACCTGTGAAGTATCTACTGTACTCCTGCTCAATCTTCTGAGCCGTCTCGAACTGCTCTTTGGAATGCCGCTGCGTCACCTTGTCCTTCAGGTAGATGGGGTCTCTCTGCTCCCTGTCACACAGCCAGAGAAGCAGCCTGAGCCCCCTGCTGCCCCCAGCCCCACCTCCCGGGCCACAGGACCTCTGTAAGCTGGGCCCCCCTTCTCACCAGAGCCACAGGGCCTCCATCAGCAGGGCCCCAGTGCTCCTCTGGTAATGCACAATGACGGCCGGCAGGCCCCATGGCCAGCCCAGGACAGTGGGGGGAAGGTGTGCGCCCCAGTGCAGACACACAGAGAGCAGACCCTCCCCGCCCAGCTGGCCCCAGATGCAGGAACCGGAAACATGGAAGCACAGAAGGCAAAATGAAAGGGGGGCTTGACAAGCTGTCAGCCCAAGCTGTGTGGAAACTGAAGCTCGGTGAAAACAAAGAGTCTTCCATGGCCTGAGCCACTGCCTAGTAGGCCTGGACCCAGCCCAGGTCACCTAGTTGCCCTGTCCCTGTGAGCACCAAGCTGAGAGGCAGGAGAAGGGCAAAGAGGGGTGGGACTTGCAGACAAAGCCACGCACACTCTGGGAAATGTGCCCAAGGTGCGGTGGGAGGAGGGTTGTGCATGGTGAGTCCCACTGATGGAGACTGAGACGGGGAGGGTCTCGCACATGCTGCCCATCCCATGCTCCACGCCCGCCCCCACAGCCTGGTGTCCCAGCTGGAGGCCCCATCCCCCGCAAGGTCCCGCCAGGCACCCACCTAGCGGGTCACCTACTTGATGTGTTTGGCGCTCTTGTACTGGATGAAGAGGACAATGGGGTAGATCTGCATGTGGTGCAGCCGCTCGATGGCATGGGGG
>NC_043701.1:138790654-138795263 GCF_006229205.1 Suricata suricatta | reverse complement strand
AGACCTTGAAAAGTCAATTCTGTATATTAACATCAGATGTCTGTTTTGCAGATATTATCTCCCATCTCATAGGTTGCCTTTGCACTCTGCTGTTTGCTTTGGTGCTCAGAAGTGTTAACATTTGATGTGGTCCCATTTGTCTATTTTGCTTTGATCGCCCGAGTTTCTGTTCTGTTCATGAAATCATTGCCCAGGAGGCTCAGGTGGTTAAGCATCTGACTCTTGATGTCGGCTCAGGTCATGATCTCATAGTTGTGAGACTGAACCCCGCTTTGGGCTGTGTGCTAAACATGAGCCTCCATCAGGTTCTCTCTCTCTCTAGTTCTCTTTCTCTCTCTCTGCCACCCCCTACTTGTCACCTGTGCGCTCTCTCTCTCAAATGATAATGATAAAAGGAAATGATTGCCCACATCGATGTCATGAAGGTTGTTCTCTGTTTTCTACCCAGAGTTTTGTGATCTTCAGTCTTATGTTTGGATCGTTAATTCCTTTTGAGTTAAATTTTACATAAGGTGTAAGATAAAGGTCCAACCTCATTGTTTTGCACGTGGGTCTCAGTTTTCCCAGCACCATTTGTTGAAGGGCTTGTCCTTTCCTGACTGAGTGGTCTTGGCACTCTGGTCAAAAATCATGTAGCCGTTATACAGGGTTTGTTCCTGGGCTGGCTCTGCCTTCCATTGGTCAGTATATATGTCTTTGTGCCAGTACCACACTGTCTGACCACTGTGTTTGGAGTATGGTTTGATATCAGGAAGTGTGAGCCTCTAACTTTGTTCTTTTGGGATTGTTTTGGCGAATGAGGATCCCTTGAGATTCCATCAGAATTTCAGGAGTTTTTTTCCCTCAGAAGATGCCACCGGGATTGTCAGAGGGATTGTGTTGAATCTGTAGATGGATTTAGGTAGTATGGACGTTTTAACAATACCCAGTCTTCCAGTCCATGAGCAGAGGATGTCTTTCCATGTATTCTATCTTCTTCGATGTCTTTTTGCAGTTTACAAGTCTCTCACCTCCTTAGTTAGGTGTGTTCCTAAGTATTTTATCCTTTGTGATGCTCTAGTTAATGGGTTTGTGTTCTTAGTTTCTTTTTCAGAATGGTCATTATTAGTGTATAGAAATGCAAATGATTTGTGTATGTTGACTTTGTATTGTGAAACTGCTGAAATCTTTAGTTGTAACAGGTTGTGTGTGTGTGTGTGTGTTTGTATTCTCTAGAGTTCTCTGCATTATTTCATGTCATCTGTGAACAGATAATTTTACTACTTGTTTTCTAATGTCGATGGTGCCTTTCTTTTTCTGGTCTAATTGCCTTGGCTGGGGTTTCCAGTACCATGTTGTAAGTAGTGGTAAGTGTGGGCATCTTTGCCTTTGTTTCTTTGTTTCTGATCTTATAGTCAGAGCTTTCCATCTTTTGCCATTGTATATGATGTTATCTATGGACTTTTCATATGTGGCTTTTGTTATGTTGAAGTAGTTTCTGTCCTTCTAGTGTGTTGAGTGTTTTTATCATGAAAGGGGTATTTAATGTTGTCAATTGCTTTTTCTGTGTCAACTGAGGTGATCATGTGGTTTTTGTCCTTCAGTTTGTTAATTTGTTGTATGATGTTGATGGATTTTCATATCTTGAGCCATCCTTGCATTCGAGGGGTAAATCCCACTTGGTCATGGCATATAATCCTTTTGATATGTTGTTGAGTTCAGTCTGCTGCTATTTTGTTGAGGGTTTTTGCATCTATATTCATCAGGGATACTGGTCTTTAGTTTTCTTGTTGTGTCTAGGAATGTGTTTGGGAGTGCCCCCCTTCTCTTCAATATTTGGAAGTGTGAAGAGACTAATACTAAGTTTTCAGGTTTTATTTTGTTAAATTCTCTCCTGAAGAGACCATCTTGTGCTGGGCTTTTTCTTGTTGGGAAAAGATTCTATTTCTATTTTCTTGCAATTTTTCTATTGCAATCTATTTTCTATTACTTTCAATCTCTTTCCTTGTTAGAGCTCTGTTGAGATTTTAAAAACCTTTTTCATGATACATTCTATGTTTCTAGGAATTTATCATTTCTTCGGGTTGTCCAATTTGTTTACATATCATTACTCATAGTAGTTTTCAATAATCCTTTTTTTCTGTAAAATCTATCCTTTTTATTTCTGTGAAGTCAGTTATGTACCCTTTTTTACTAATTTCAGTATGCAAAGCTTCCCTCCTTTGTTCTTCATTATCCTAGGTAAGAGTTTGTCAATTTTGTTGATCTATCTAAAAAGCGAAGTCTGGTTTTATTGATTTTTTTTTTTTTCCTTCTGGTTTTCTGTTTTCTGATTTATCTCTCCTCCCTAGTTTTCCCTTCCTTCTGCTACTTTTGGGTTAGTTTTTTTTCTTTTTACCCGCTGATTCCTCAATGTGTAAAGTTGGATTATTGATTTCTTCTTTTTCAATGTCAGCATTTAGCACCACAGATTTCCCTTCTACGACTGCTTTTGCTGCATCCTACAAGTGTCGGTATATGATGGTGTTTTCATTTGATCTCCAAAGTTTTCTGAACTCTGATTTGTTTTTTTGACCCTTGGGTGAAAACTGACTTATTTCATTTCCAAGTATGGGTCTATTTTCCTGTTTTCCTTTCTGCTTTTGATTCCTAGTCTCATTCCATTGTGGTCTGAGAAGATATTTTATATAATTTCAGTCTTTTAAAATTCATTTCCTCGTCTGTCCTGGAGAATGCTCCATGTGCACTTGGGAAGAGTGTGTGTTCTGTTCTTGTTGGGCAGGGTGTTCTGAGCCTGTCTGTCAGCTTTGTGGTTCAGCTGCCTTATTTTCTGTCTTGTTTTATCCATGACAAACGTGGGCCTTTGAAGTCCCTATGAATATTGTGTTGCTGGTTCTCCCTTCGGTTCTGTCAGGGTTTGTGTCACGTATTTGAGAGCTCTGATGTTAGGTGCCTGTGGTCTTATAATTGTTGTGTCTTTCTGGAGAATTTACACTTTGGTCATTTTATGATGTCCTAGTATGTCTCTCTTGTGACAGTTTCTGCCAGAGACTCTATGTGGTCTGCTAGAACATGGCTACCCTGTGCTCTTTAGTGTGTCCATTGCACGAAGTAGCTTTTCTCTGTTCTTCCCTATCAGCCTGTGTGTCTTCATAGATCTAAGGTGAGTCCCTCCTAAACTCTGTGTAGGAGGGGCTTGTTTACTAATCCGCTCTTATCCTCTTTTTGTATCGGTGAGCATATTAGCATAGATTTATAATTACGTCCATGCTCTTGATTTTAGACATCTACACGAGAGTTGAAAGTGATTCACATGCCTTCATTATGTTACTTCCAGATTCTCTGTATATCTTTTCCCTTCCCAGGGAGTTTTATATTTTCTCTGGTCGGCTTCCATGACTTGGGAGATGCTCTGTAGCTCTTTGATTCTGTAATTGTGAGGACTTCCAATAAAGCAGATTATTCAGGGAGGAACAGGAATCTTTAAAATTGTTACCCCACTGTGTGGAGTGTTCATAGTTGTTAGGGTAGAATCCGATTCTTGCTCAAATAAGGTGAAGGCACACACAGGGAAACAGAGGCATAGATGCAGTGTATCCATGCATGGCAGGTTCAGAAGGGACACAGGAGGGCAATATGATTCAACAGGGATGCATTCCAGAAACATAACACTAAGGGGCAGAGTGAGGGAGGTGCAGAATGTTTACGGTATCGTGTCATTTCTGTTGGACACACACACACACACACACACACACACACACACACACACACACACAATCGTTCCCAGGCTTTTCTGAGTAGATAGAAATCAACATGTGCGAATAACAGACCCTGGAAGGATGCACGTCCAGCTCGTACTAGTGGTTGTGAGGAGGCTGGTGGGGACCAGGACTGGGGAAGGGGTGTCAGACATTGATTGGCTCCACCTGTAATGTTCTGATTTTTGATGTAATAATCTGAAGATGTGTTCATCTCTTTGTGGAGGCAGTCCTTTGCCCTGGGACTCCTCAGAAGCTTTAGTTAGAAATGCATAGAAATGCCCAATGATCGTTGTGGCCACCAAACCCTCCCCTGCTGATTGGGACAGATCTGCTGGTCATGAGGTTGAGAGATGCTCTGTAGGAAGCCATGGAGATACACGTGGCCACTGTTCAGTCCTTTAAAAACAAATACGTGTGGAGGTGTGGGTGAGGGAGGGGCAGCACTTCCCCTGGATTTTGCATGTGAGCCTTGTGCGCCCAGGACAAGGGTCCTCCTCAGTAGGGAACAGGCGAACCATGTTGAGCTGCTCCTTTCATCTTGTGCTGGATTTGTGGCCTGAAGGGGGCAGAGCTGTCTGGGCTGAGAAAGGTCAGGGCAGCAGGGGGTCCCTGGTTTCCCTCCCTCCGCTCCAGGCACATGCCCGTAACACTGACCTTGTCTCTCTCAGATTCCATGAGCCTTGCCTATCAGCGGGTCCAGAAGGTAGACTGCACCTCCCTGAGGCCCGTTCTCATTCTGGGGCCTTTACTGGACGTGGTGAAGGAGATGCTGGTGAACGAGGCACCCGGAAAGTTCTGCAGATGCCCCCTTGGTAAGGGGCACCCTCTGTGCGCACTGGCCTATGTCCACTTGGGTCCTGGGGCTGGGT
>NC_043701.1:138788417-138790554 GCF_006229205.1 Suricata suricatta | reverse complement strand
ATGATATGTGTGATGGTCAAAATCGCAGAAACAGAAGTAGAAGGTGGTGTGGGGGTCCAGGTGGGGTCTGGGGAGGGGAGGCAGAATTCGTGTGTGGTGGGGACAGTTTCAGTGTTGCCAGAGAAAAAGCTCTAGAGATCTTTGGCACATACTTCACATTATGAAACTGAATTGGACTTAAAGTTGTCAAGACTGTAAATTTAAAAGCGTGTGGAATGATGAGCGAGAAAAAGGTCCGCTGGAAACATCCAGGCTCTCCAGGCAGAAGCCCGGAGATAGACAGAGACGTTAAGGCGGATGGAACCGCCGAGACAGCGCCTCAGAGCTGAGATGCAGAAGGAGCGAGAACAGCACAGAAGGACTGGTCGGGAAACACCGGGCCTTCCTTTTCTAAAACCGACCAGAACATTCGGCCTCAGATTTTGAAAGTGCTAAGAACTGCCCACCGAACCCCCAGGAGAGTAGACATAAAACTGCGCATGTACCTCGTTCCAGGACCGCTGACAAACACAGACAATGAAGATCTTCATGACTGCCGGGGGTGGGGGTCAGACAACATTGCCTCCTGCGCTGAGAACCATGTGAGAGAGGACTTCACACCGGTGACAACGTGGGGGGAGACTGCAACGTGCCCCCTAGAGCAAGTCACCCCCAGCCCCGGAACCTGGGACCGTCCCCTTGAAGAGCAAAGAGTGAGTGAGGGAACTATCTTCGGAGGAGGGGCTCATCCTGGATGGCCTGCGCCTTGAGTGCAGTCACATGTGTCCTTGTGAGACACACACACACACAGACACACACACACACACACACACACACACATACACAGGGAGGGTGAAGGAAGATGGCGCAGAGAGACGTGAGATGCTGGTGACCTGGACACACGGGTTGGCGCCCTGGCAGCCACCAGAAGCCGCAAGACGAAGAAGAGATTCTCTCCTAATGCCTCGGAGGGAGTGTGGGCTGCCACACCTTGACTTTGGACTTCTAGCCCCCAGAACCGTGAGAGAATGAACGTGCACTGTGTTAGCCACCAAGCCTGTGATATTTGTTATCGCAGCCCTTGGAACCGAATGTGCCACGAAAGACAGACCAGTATGCTGAAAACGCAAAAAGATCTGCCCGTCTGAAATTCTACATCCAGTGAAATCTCCAAAAACGACAGGGAAACAGATAAGCCAATGTGGGGAGAATGTGTCGCCCAAGATCCTGTATCCCAGGAGGCGCTAGGTCACCCCACAGCAACAAGATGGCAACCATGCGAGGTGAAGTGACACAGTACCTCGCCTTCCTGTGGTACGTGCCACCACACACACACACACACACACACACACACATACCGAATCCTGGCGCGGTGGACCTTGAACCCGCACAGTGTCACCTGTCGGCAATGTCTAGGGAAGCTGGAAAACAAGAGAGGCTGAAGGATGCTGCTGGGCGGGAAGGAAAGAGCAGAAGCAGGCCACGCACAAGAGAATCACTGGTGTGCACACCAACGACACTGCCTCAGGCTTAAACACACGTGGAATGAAAGCTGTGACGGGACCAGTGAGAGGGAGGTACCTCGAGGTCAGAGGGTTCCCGTGCTTTAGAATTTTTAGGGAAGCGGCAAGAGAAATGATTTATGTGCGTGGTGAGCAGACACATACGCCATGAGCCTCCTGTAACCCCCCAAGGAACGAACAAAATGAATTCTAAAAACAAGCAGATGGAGTGGGGGGCCGAATAATGAAAATGCTTGGCTCATCCAAAACAAAAATAAGAAAAGGGAGCAACGAAACCTGACAGGCTGGCAGGACAACAGAAAACAAATGGTAAGATGGTAAAAGTAAATCCAAACCTACCAGTATATTTAATCGGTAATTAAATACCCTGATCAAATGATAAGGATTGCCCCAAGGATGCTCAGTCTGCTCATGCTGAACGCTGTTCTGTAAATGTCTGTGCACTTCCTGTACACATATTATATTGGAAAAAATGATAAAAGACAAACTATCACAGTAGGTTAAATAAAAACACCCTAGAGGTGCCTGGGTGGCTCAGTCAGATTAGTGTCCAACTTCAGCTCAGGCCATGATCTCACGGTTCATGGGTTTGAGCCCTGCATCAGGCTGTGTGCCGAGAGCTCAGAGGCTGGGGC
>NC_043701.1:138783502-138788317 GCF_006229205.1 Suricata suricatta | reverse complement strand
AAAAAAAAGGGATATATTTTCTTGCACAGTTGTTCAACAAGAGCCCCGTGTCAGTCCTCAGCGCTGCCCTTCGTTTCACAGGTACGTGTGGCCTGCTAGCTCAGACGCCCAGGCAGACGGCGGGCTGGGGACGCCCCCCACCCCCCGGGGCCCCTGGCCGTCTGTCTGAGCCGCAGCCAGAGCGGGACTGTGACAGTACCGTGCACACAGGTACTGTTCTGACAGACTGGGATTTTCTGGACTGAAACCTTACTTTGTATCAAAAGTTAAACAGACTTTAGTAAAATAAATAAAGGTCAATTTCTGTAACTTGTTGTAATGAAGATACCTGTTTTATAAGCTGGTTTTCCATCTCCCGGTTCTTGCATGTAGCCTGAATTGAATTTCCGTCCCTCGGTTCTTGCACGTAGCCTGAATTGGCTGATGGGGGAGGCTCTCTCCAGCGCCTGTGATACCCAGGACCCCTTTGACCTGCCGCTGCACCCTCAGCTGCTGACATTCGGGGCTGTGAGGAGCAAATGGGATTTGAAGGACACTGGGACCCCTCAAGGTTCTCAGCAAGGGTCCCGTCTGCATGGTCGGGAGGCCCAGGTAAGCCCCCAGGCTGCAGAAGGCCGTGCCTGGTATGGGGGCTGCACTGTGATGTGACCCAGCACTGCGGGACCACAGGGGGCTCTCTGGAATTCTGGGGTGGCAGGACGCCCTGACTCGCCTCATTAAATGCCCCAAGGTCTGGGTCAGAGCACAGCCCTCCTCCTCTGCTCTTTTTGCCTGGAGGAGTTTGTGGGGGCAAATTGTTGTATAAAAGCCTCATGCTTCTGCGGTGACCCGGCCAGTGGGGTCCAACTTGGCACTAGTACCTCCTTGGTCCATTCTTGGGTGAAGTTCTGTTGTGGACCTGCAATCCTGGCCCCAGTGGTGACCACAAGAGTCACATGGCTGTGTGGACTGGCAGTGAGGTGTGGGGGTGGGGCTGGTGGGCTGGCTGGGGCCCAGGGCGCATCCTCCTCTTGTTCCCGTGCGCCCAGCCACCGGGCAGCCAGAGCCAGCGTGGCCCGAGGGCAGCAGTTGTGGCATAGACGGGGTCACCCACCTGGCAGAGGGGGGCAGCAGCCTCTTGTTTTCAGAATGGGTCTTTTCTGTATTTTCTGTATTTAGACTTTTCTGTATTTTCCACATCTCCTGTAGGAAACGTGGTTTTCTGTTCTGATTACGAGAAAGAAATCCCCAACCCTTTCCACTTCGGAGACCACTGAGTTGCTGAGATCCTGGATACTGGGAAGCACCCCCAAGGGGATTAATGCTCGTCTCTCAGCCATGCCGAGACTGGGGCAGGGGGGGAAGGGTGCAAAGGGAGATGGGGCTCTGCCCTCCGTAGGTGTCTGTCTTATGCAGGCTCAGATCCTTCTGGAAAGGCAGAGCGGACTTTAATCCAGCCATGAGTCCTTGGACACATCGCCCTCGTGGCCTTGGCACCTGGGCCTGTGAAAACAGTGCAGACTACTTCATCTCTAAAGCAGATACAGAGCACACAACAAGCTTTTGAAACTTGCAAGAGACAGAAAACTAGCCAAAATGACGAAACAGAAGAACTCTCCTCAAGAAATTCCAGGAAGAAGTGACAGCTAAAGAATTGGTCTAAATAGAGGCACCTGGATGGCTCAGTCGGTTAAGGTCCGGCTTCAGCTCAGGTCATGATCTCACGGTTCATGGGTTCCAGCCCCGCATTGGGCTCTGTGCTGACAGCTAGCTCAGAGCCTGGAGGCTGCCTCAGATTCTGTGTCTCCCTCTCTCTCTGACCCTCCCCTGCTTGCACTGTCTCTCTGTCTCTCAAAAATAAATAAAAAACATTAAAAAAATTGGTCTAAACAGATATAAGTAACACAACTGACCAAGAATTTAGAACAATAGTCGTAAAATCAATTGCTAGGCTTGAAAAATGCATGGAAGACACCAAAGACGCTATTGCTACAAAGATTATGGACCTTAAAAAATAGTTGTAATGAATTTAAAAATGCTATAAATGAGGTGCATAATAAAATGGAGGTGGCTACTGCACGGATTGAAGAGGCAGAAAGAATAGGTGAATTAGAAGACACAATTATAGAAAAAGATGAAGTCGAGAAAAAGAAATTGATCCAGGAGCATGAAAGGAGAATTCGAGAACTGAGTGATGCAATCAAATGGAACAATATCCCTATCATAGGAATTCCAGAAGAAGAAGAGAGAAAAGGGCTGAAGGGGTACTTGAACAAATTATAGCCAAGAATTTCCCCAATCTGGGGAAGGAAACAGATATTGAAATCCGGGAGGCACAGAGAACTCTCCTCAGACATAATGCGAATCGATCTTCTGCACCACATATATTATAGTGAAAGTAGCAAAATATAAGGATAGAGATTTCTGAAAGCAGCTAGGGATAAAAGGGCCCTCACGTACAAAGGGAGACATATCAGAGTGGTTGCAGACCTATCTAACGAACCTTGGAAGGCCAGGAAGGAATGGCAAGGAATCTTCAATGTGATGAACGGAAAAAAAATATGCATCCAAGAATCCATGGATAAGCCAGTCATGGAAAGACAGATATCCTCTGTTTTCACTCATATGTGGAACAGGAGACACTTAACAGAGGACCATAGGGGAGGGAAGGGGAAATAAGAGTTAAGGAGAGGGAGGAAGACAAACTATAGAGACTCTTAAATACTGAGAACAACCTGAGGGTTGATGGGGGTGGAGGAGAGGGGAATATGGGTGATGGGCACTGGATGTTCTAAGGAAACCAATTTGACAATAAACTATAAAAGAAAAAGGTATCAGAAAAGCAAGAAATGATTTTCACATGTAATTGTTTCAATGGGAAACAAAACATTATGTAAACATCCAGTAAATAAATTTGAACTATTTTTCAGGCCAAAAAAAATAATTTCCTTGCTTTTCTGTTTTTATCCCCGACGGAGATATCTTGCCACAATAGTGAATTGAGTTTTGAAGATGCCTGGCATCAAGTACAAACTTGCCGCGCGGGGGAGAGGACGGTGTTGCCGCCACTCGATGAAGTTGGCCAGGAGAAGTAACTCGATCTCTGGGTCAGGTGAACCTCAGCCCCCTGGGGATTTCCCAGGCCCCTTCTCGGGGGAGTCCTCAGGCAGGTCCTGGAATGGGGCCCAGGGGCGTCGGGGCCACCAGGCAGGCACTTGGCCAGCAGCAGCGCCTTCCATCCACCAGTCCTCACCGTCTGACGGAAATGTGGTCGGAGGGCTTGGGCTTCTGCTGTGTGCATGCTCACCACAGCCATCGTCTGGGTTTTGCCGGTGAGTCAGAGCAGGACATTTCTGTGGGATGGAATGCTGATTTCTCAAGGTGACCTGGAGGGCAGGAAGTGTGTCTGCTCATGTCAGGACAAGCCTGGTAGGAATGAGGATGTGCACAGCATCCCTGGAGGCACTGCTCTTAGCGGAGCCCCGTGAAGAGGGAGATTCTGGTGCTTAGCAGCCCCTCCCGTTTCTGTCTTGAGGCCCTGCCCCAAACCAGACTCGCTGCCCTTGAAGTCTGGTACCAGCTCTCGTGCCGATACCTCTCCTCTGCCTTCCTGAGAATTTCCTGGGGATCGTCATCTTGTCTTTCTTGGGCTCTCCTCTCTGTTGATGGATCTCCTGTTTTTACTGCCACCTGTGAGGAGAAAGGGTCAATATTGGAATCCCTTCCAATATCGGATATGGGAATATGGAGGGTGACTCAGTTTACCTTCTCTTGACACTGTCTTTTAGAAGAGTTCTGAATTTAAAAAAAGTAGTGTTCTGCATTAAGAAACAAGTAGCCAAGTCCGTATTCACCACTGTCTACATCTGGTATGCGTGGGGCAGGAGGCCTGGGAGACGGCGCCTTGACGCCAAGAGCCCAGAGGAGCAGGAACTCCATCGACAGCTGCCGTGGGGCTTCCGTCACATGTGTGTCGGCTGTACCCAGCCAAGTGCCTCCGTTTCTGATCCCCGTCAGCGTACTTTGTCATTTGGCTGTTCTTTCCCAGAGATTCACTCTGTCAGTCCCTTCTAGGAGTTCTCATCCTTGCTATTTTGCTTTTAATTTCCAAGAAATATTTTCTGAATGTTCTTTTTTTTAAAAAAATGTTTATTTTAGGGAGAACACACACAATGGATGAGCAGAGAGGAGGGACAGGGGATTCGAAGCAAGCTTTGCGCTGACAGGATGACGGCAGGTAGCCCAACATGGGGCTTGAACTCACAGACCGTGAGAGCATGACCTGAACTGAAGTCTAATGCTTAACAGACTGAACCTTCTTCTTTATGTCATTCTGTGTCTGTCTCATGGGTGTAGTATTCTCTCTGAAGATAGACTTTTTTTCCTTTGTCTTTTCTCCTGAATCTCGTTTCTCCATTCCCCCCTGCCCCCATTTGTCCTGGCCTCAGTCTTGCACATCAGAAAATTGACCTCAGTGTCTGAGAATCCTTGGGTGCCTGCTAATGATTATCATGGTCTGGCTGTGCCACTCATTGGGCAGTGTCAGTGATGGTCCCTTTGTGTCTGTCTTCAGAAGCTGCTCAAATTCCCCAGAGGAGTCCCTCAGCCCCTGACAGGAAGGGCTGGCCTGACAGCAAGTGTGGAGCCATATTGTTGGGGGAAAGCTGGCACTCTACCTTTAGCATTCAATATGGCAGCACACAGCCATGTACTCCTTGCGTTTTCAGTGTGGCCGCAGACCCCTGGTCTGTGTCTGCCATTCCCTTGTCCAGAAAGCCTCTCTTACATTCTTCAGGGAGAAAACTTACTGACTGCTGTCGAGGGGAGGGAAATGCC
>NC_043701.1:138782277-138783402 GCF_006229205.1 Suricata suricatta | reverse complement strand
CTGCCCGCTGTAGAGCAGTGCCATGCCGGAAGTCGCTGATGCTCGTCTGCTGGCATGACCTTCAGGCCCGCTCCTTCTCAGTGACCGGAAGTACGAGGGGAAGGACCTGTGCACATGGTCTCCGGAAGCATCTCCTCTGTGGACCGAGGGCCCTGGTTCTAGGTCCAGGCCAGCGGACTGCCTTCCTCTCACACATGTGCTTTAAGACGAAATAAAAAACCACAAAAGACTTTTCGATAGACGGGTTGGACACCACCCTTTCTTTAGCCAGCTGATCAGAGATGCTGAAAGACAAGCTTTCAGATCACACGTTTACAAGCCTTTTCTAAGTATTGGTTGCTTATGTTTACTTGAACGGCTCCATGTTGCGGTGCCCTGCCCTGTCTCTCTGTCAGCCACCCCATGTTACTTTGGTGTTGGGTTTCATCCCTGCTTTCTGCAAAATGACTCTGGAACCTCGCTGGGGGCCACTTTGCCCTGGGAGGTTCCTGTCAGTGGGACCAGAGCTTCTATACACTCCCACCACACCCACAGTGGCACCTCTCTTGAAAGGGACATGGTGACCACGGAGGCTTAGCCACTGTGGTGGCAGGACCGGTGCCTTTGTTGGGCTCAGACACCAGCAGCTGTGTGCTCCCCTCCTGCGCCAAGAAGACGCCACTGGGGCGTCTTGCAAACTCGTTGCTCGGGCTTTCTGTCTCACCTTCCGTGTTCTCTCATTTCTTCTCCCTCTGAGATTGTCGCGTCCGCCTTCTACCTGGAGTCACCACTGCACCGTAGTTCCGGGCAGGGTGTTATTTCACTGAGGGCTGGCGCGTGCCTCTGGGTCCTCTTCCGCTTCTGTAAATAATGACCGCTTTCTCAGTGCATGTTCGCAGGGTACTTCCAGGCTGCAGGCCGGCGCAGGCACAGCCGCCGTCTCTGATGGGAAGACACTCGTGTTGCGGGCTTCGAACCGAGGGTGCGTAGGGGCGGCGTGATGCTGAGCGTCCTCACTGTCTCACGGTCAGACCTCTAGAGAGCGGCTGGGGACCTTCTCTGTCTCGGTGACGGTGCTCCTGGCATAAACACTACCCCACAGAGCGTCTTTGTTTGGGGTTTGGTGTTGGTTGCGTGTTTGGTTTT
>NC_043701.1:138770333-138782177 GCF_006229205.1 Suricata suricatta | reverse complement strand
GATCAAGAGTCCAAAATACCTCAACTGATTTGTACCTTTTTTATAAGTGGGGCAGCTACTTCCTTATAACCAACAAAATAATGCCTTTGAAGGATGAGCTACGAGCAGGGGCCACCCAGACTGGTGCCTGGAAAGCCGGACATCCCTGTCGCTGCCATCAGTAGAAAATGGTCCCCACCCAGTGCACTGCTATTTCAGGTTTCCTGTGACTGCTTCTGGTAGTCATCTGGCCCTACCCCAGCTGCAAGGGAGCCCACAAAAGCAAATGTGGGTTTTTAGCTTAGGGAGGCAGGACCCCACTAATGTGAGGGACTGGAGGAATGCTGTTCAAAAGGTGCCGGGCAGGGGTGCCTGGATGGCTCAATTGACTGAGCGACCCACTTTCAGTCAGGTCATAATCTCACAGCTTATGGATTCGAGCCCTGCATCGGTCTCTCTGCTGACAGATCAGAGCCTGGAGCCTGCTTCATATTCTATGTCTTCCTCTCTCTCTGCCCCTCCCCCACTCACCCTCTGTCTCTTTCTCAATATTAAAGGAATCAAAGGTGCTGGGCAACTTCAACAATACATGTACAGCATGAGTCTAAATGCTTTCAAATAAGTTTGGTGCATTCGTAACATGTAATATGCAGCCATTCATCAGCCTCTTTTGAAGAAGATTTAATGGCATGGAAAAATGCTCAAAATACGGTCAATGAAAAGTTACTACAAAATGATTCATCGAGGTGGTCTCATTATTTTTAAAAGGATGTGTAGGGAAAAGCCTTGTAACATAGGTGCCCATTTGGGTCCTCTGAGAAGCAGGTGCCAACATGGGATTAGACATACAAGGGGTTTATTGGGGGAAACGCCTGTGAGGGATAAAGGGGGACAGAGTTGAGCACCCGAAGAAGCCTTCAGCTGGAGGGGGGGGGGGTCTGACTCCTGTGACCAACGAGGGAAGGAAGGACCAAGAAGGAAGAGCCTCAAACTGCAGTGCAATTCTGAGAAGATCTCAACCGGGCCAATAGCCCCAGCAAAGCTGCACTTGCAAGGTGCTAGAGGAGCCCTGCCTTGGTAGGAGGGGCTTGCACCACTGCCTCTGCTGTGCTGGCACGGCCTGGATGGCGGCCCAGGGGAGGCAGGGCCTCAGGACCCGTGGGTGCCCCAGCTGGAAGCCGTCAGTCCACGGGGAGGTCTGCCCGCAGCAGGTGCTCTTGAAGGAGAGCGGGAGGGGCGTCTTCACGGCCACCGCAGCGTGTTGACGCAATGAGTGGTAGCGTGGAGCTGGCTTCTTTGCACATAAGAAGTCTAGCAAACACGGTTATTCAGACTGTCCAGGTAACTCCTCTGCTGCTCTGTGGAATCCCCTACGACGGGGAAATGCCAGCAGGCCTGCGATGTGCATACAGTACAAACACGTGTGACCACGGTTCGGATGGCGGCCCCTGGAGGGCTAAAGCCCTGGGCCGTCCCCCTGCCGGGCCTCCAGCCCCGGTCACAGCAGCTGCTTCTGTGCTTCCCGTCACGTGTTACCACCCGAGTCTGCGCTTTCCCTCCGTTTGCCGCTTTTTAAAATGCAGTTTGTAACTTGGGTTTTCCCGAAACTTTGCCTTAAAAGAGGATGCAGAAAACACGAAGGCTATTCTCTTTCCTAGCATTCTGCAGTTCTGAGTTCTAAGTTTTGGTGCTTTTAGAAAAGTGAGGGTCTGCCATCTGGAAAGCCAGACTGGTTTGTGTGGAGAACTTCATTTCTATGATTCTGTTTTAATCAACTCCGATGGTCAGCCCTCCTAGCTGCCGAGGGCTTCTTCCTCTCTCAGGTGTATTCCACAGTCCGTAAATTCAGGTTCTGGGGATTATAAAGACCCCTGGGTGTGGTGTCTCAGGGACCCTTTAGAACAAGCCGGATCCTAAAATGTCAGGACGCAAGGAAAAGTGGAGGTTATCTGGTCCCAGCTGTGTCAGTCTGGAAGAGGGAAACTGAGGCTTGCCAGAGGTCTCCTCATCCTTCAGGCTTCTGCTGCCTGCCTCCCGGATCTCAGTGTGACTGCAGGGTGAGTGACGTCAGCCTGCGGCCTCGAGGCCACGGGCTGCCTCCCGTCCCTGGTCAGCATTTCTCCCCCAAGACAAAACTGACTAGAAGACAGGGGGATCCTCGGTAAGAGTGGGTGCGGCTCTCGGGGCTCTAGGTGTCGAAGGAGAGATTCCCAACTAGTTGGAAGCTCGGCCGTGGGCAGCTGCGGCTGTGATGAGCTGTGATGAGGCGGGTGGAGGAATAGCAGGACTGGTAACAGCTTTGAGGTCCTTCCTCTGTGCCGTCCTTCCCTCAGTGCTTCATGTGTATTAACTACAACACTATTTGGCAGGAACCATTGTCCCCATTTGCAGATGGGGAAACTGAGGCACAGAGAAGTGGAAAACCTTATGCTTAAGGCATAAACATGGCAATGCCAGAGTCCACGCTCTTAACTCCCTCCTTAGAATGCCTGCCAGGCCATTGAGAAGGAGTCCGTCCCCATCCCAGATCTGGGCGGCCGGGCTTAACCTAGGAGGACAACCAGTGTCTGCAGAAGATGGTGGGTGCGCTGACCCAACGAGGTGCAATAGCTTTGCTAAGGGAAGGAGGAGCCAGAGGAAAGGGGAGCCCGCATGGGACGTGGAGCCTCTCCCCAAACTCAGTCGGTCCCGGTGAGGACCACTGCTCTGAAGTTATGCTTAGCTGTAGGACAGTCTTAGGATAAAGATGGCTGTCTTTCTGGCCTCCTCATGCCCTACCTATGGGGCATGTGAGGCCTTGGGGCTGATGCCATGGCCACAGGCTCAAGACAGCTAGCCTTGCCGCTCTCCAGTTCAATGCAGAGACAGGGTTGGCATCAGCCGTTTGAGCAGGACCAGAGAGCAGCTGTGGGACCCATCACTGCACCGGGACCCCAGGGACTAGTGCTTCTGCCCCATCTGCAGATAGAGGGAGGCATCTGGGCGTTTAGGACAGGGATGCCAGGACTGAAAATGCCATCTTGCAAGCGTTTCCTCAGTGTTTAGAACTCACCAAGCGCATTCCCTTCTTCTTCCTCCTACCCTTCCCTTCCCCACGCCCCGGAGGCAGGATGTGGAGGCCATCTATTTCCAAAGGAGACACTGTTGACTGTAAGAGATTCCTGTCAAGGAATCATTTTCAAGAAAATGTTTTTAGGATTTGACTGGAAGGGACCTGGCTAGAATGAAAGATATACAGACGTGGCCTGGTGGAGTAGATGTCTTTTTCAAACGTTTTCTCCACCAAGCTGCAATTTTCAAGCGTCCCACTACTTCTGTGTGTAGGTGGGAGCCCACATCAGGATCTCTGCTTTGGGAAGAATCTCCTGAGAAGCCCCCTTAGCATGTCCACCTGAGATGAATGGGCAGCCCTGCCTACGCGGGGGAAAAGTTCTCCAACGGAACTCCCTGCTCCCAGGAACGGGAGGTTCAGCGTGCATTCTTTTGGAGAGGCAGGTTCCCTTGGAATTGTACTTGGCCTTCGCCTTGGCATCTGAGACCATCACAAAGAAAAGATACCCAGGGAGGCATGGTCATGGTGAGGAACTGGTTGGCCCCAGAGAGAATCCTGAGGACGGGACAGAGCAGCAGAGTGTGTGTGGAACTGCAGCACCAGCTGGTGTGGTGCGTGCGAGCACACGGAAGCAAGGACATGAGGATGAGGGGATGAAGAAAAGAAGAGAGCGCTAAAGGATGGGCATGGAAGGAGCAACATGAGTGTTGCCCAGATTGCGTTATTTCTCACATGCAAGCAGTTTTATACAGAACACAGACACAGCTGTGAAGAGACTTTTTTCTTCTAGATAACATTTTCTCTGTTCTTACATGGTACCATCCCTGGAAACATTACTATCTTACAGGGTACCATCCCTGGAAACATTACTATCTTAACGATTGCCAAAGCTTGAAGGACACTTGTACAATTAACATTTTAACTCAAGAGATTTAACCTGTGAGGAACTGGATCAGCCACAAGGGTTGTAAGGGCACGAGAGCTTTGCTCGATCACACTCTCCCTACCAGCTCCTTGCTGCTGCTTCCCACAAGCTGGTGACGTCAGCGGGGATCCAAAGCATCGAGAGCACCAGCCCATTCACGGGCAAGAGTGTGTCTCACTGTTTGGGGCCAGTGGTCAGCAGCAACACTGAATAGAAGCAGCAGAAGCACTGACAACAAAATGCTGCTGCCGGTTCCTGGTCCCTGCCCCAGGCCAGAGGAACAGGCTGGGCAACCCCCAGGGAGTATCGGGAGTTTAAGAAGTCCCCCGGACAGATCCTGGGCTGGTCTATTCATCCCAAAGGCAGAAGGTCAGGGCTAGGTCTACATGAGAATGATACAAAACATGCTGTCACCTTGACCGCTGGAGCAGGTCGAGTGCTCCCAGGGGGTAGATGTGCAGTCAGATTCCCCGAGCCCCCGCAGCTGTCCCTGAAGGTGTTGCACCCTCACCCCCTCCAGCAGACCCTGAGGATGAGTCCAAAAACATTTTAGGGGGCTGCGCTGCCTGCCTTCAAATATCTGCAGGACTGTCAGAACCAGGCCAAGGACAGAAGCTCCCGGAGGGGGCTCACGGCTCAGTTTGGGGAAGACCTTTCTGGCTACTACACCCGTTTTGTGGTGTGGTGAGGCCCTGAGACACCGGGCAGGGCGAGTGGCTTGTGGACCGGAGGGGCCCGTGTTCCCAATATTGCCTCCTTCACCCCAGTCCCATCCCAGGTTGCAGCTCCCCGCCTACATGCAGAGCTGGTCTGGGGGATCCCCAGCGGATCCCTGGCCCCCTTCCCAGATGCTCCTGCATGGATGGCTCTTCTCACGTGGGCAGCCCCTCAGCCTGCACATGGAACTCTTCCGTCAGCTCTCTGGGCCACCCAGTCCCTGGGGCAGGGCCGCTTCCATCGGCCAACACAGGAGGAGGCCAAGTTCAAGTTCTCTCTGCACTGACTCTTGGGAAGGTATGCTTGGGTCCTTGAAGATGAACCCTGTTGGGAGGTTGAGAGTGCAACTGCGATGGCTGGCTTAACGCCTACTTATGAGAAATGGCAACTGAAATGACTTCTTAATGAAGTCTCAGTGACACTCTTCTTGCAACTGGAAGAAACAGCAGCCCAAAGGACCGTTGGTGCCATTGTACTGAGCTGTGGGATGACAGCTGCTGTCCCAGCTTCCTCAGAAAGCCTGACCAGGCTGCTTGTATGTAGTTAGTGGGAATTCTGACCTGGCTTAGGGCACGGGCATGAGTAAGCCATTAGACATGTCTTGTATGACATGTTAAATTGTTCTCTGAGTATAGAGATCTCTTCTCAGTGCCAGCCTTTTTTCATTTCTTTTCAAGCCAAGGAGGTCTGCATTAAAAGGGTTCTGCCTCTGAATCACTGTGACCTTGACAGTCACCCAGGTTCTTTGGGTCTCAGTTTTCCTGTCTGTAATGATAGGGTTTGGGGAAAGGGATCATAGAGGACCCCCCCTTAGGAGAGCAGTCAGCCTCATAAGGGGTCCTTGACCTTGTGGAGTTTGGGGAGGAGTCCGTGGCCACGCTAAATCAGGTTGCCCACCCTTTGGATAGGGCAGCTGGCACTAGATATGACGGTAGTGATGCCTCTTGGCCTGGACTAGCATGGGTTGAGTTGGGGTCCTAGGGAAGTTTGCTCAGAGGTTGACTGGGTCCCGGAGTGTGGTCTGACCAAGCAGAGCAGAGTCTGCCTGTGGCTGCTGGACTCTGGGGTCGGCCCTTCCTCCAGTGTCCCGTGTACTTGGCTCCAGGGCAGTAGGTCAGCGCCAGCACGCGCTGCCCTCCTTCCCAGAGCCTTTTTGAATTAGGTGAAAGGCTTCCACCCTATTGGCTCATTTTCTCCTAAGGGTGTGCTGAATCAAAGTCTGGTTAGGACTCCTATGCTTTACGACTTAAGACATTTTGTCAATATAAAACCCTTCCCTGCCTAGGTTATGTGGACCCATGCTACATTTTGAGTCAAACATATTCCCCTGAACTCATAACAGTATGGCCTGAGTTTCAACTTGTAATTATTTTTAGACATTGGATTTTTATTTATTTATTTATTTTTGACTTTATGGTTTCAAACTGTATTCCCAGGCTTCTTCAGCTTATTAGCTGCAAAGAATGAATTGTGTATAAGCAAAAACTGAAAAGAGCTGCAGTGTCCAAAAGGGGCTGGGGCTTAAAAATATTAGAGATCTAGATTTTATCAGATCCATGAACAAAATTTTTAAAAAGCAGTCATAATATCAAAGAGCAGCTCCCAGTAACTTCTTCAAGTTTTATCTTCTTCGGAAGTTGACTCAATTCAGTTTGCTTCATTCTTGGAAGCTTCATCGAAATTCTCCACAAGATCTGGACCTTCATCATCATCCTCCTCTCCTGGAGCAGGTGGGGCCTTTCCATCCACAGGCTGTTTGGGCAGAGTTCCCGCCAGCCTTCTTCAGCTAGTCAGACCGTCCGCACCCAGCTGGTTTAGGATCCTGGGTAGCATTTCTGTCAGCTGCTTTGTCTCCGCGTGGCCTGTGATGGTGGAGGTGTTCGCCGCCAGGGATGCCTGAACTTTAGGGCTATTAAAGTGGATCACTGTTCCTTGGTTTGTGAACATAGTCACTTCCTCCGTACATGATATATTGTTTACCCCTAACTTCTTTGAGGAGAACTGAAGTTTTTTATCATCTGCTGAGCTGTTCTGTGAACCACCTTCTTTCGGCGAGCAGGACCTTTCCCACCGATGCGCACTTGCGCTTGCAGTTTGGCGAGTTTCTCCTGGTTCATGATAGTTTCTCTCATCTTGTTGGAGCGGAAATGGGACCCCGCGGGGGACTAGGGTTGGTGCTCAGGGGGTCTCGGGTGGACCAGCTGAGATTAGGCGCACACACGCGGGGATGCAAGATGGCAGCTAGAGGGCTAGACGTTGGATTTTTAAATTGCAGAGTAGTATTTGCTTATTGTGGAGGATTCACAATAACACGAACATTGAAAACAAACTGAGAGCTAAAGAGAGGGGGAAAGGGGATGATGGTCATGGAGGGGGACACTTGTGGGGAAGATCACTGGGTGTTCTATGGAAACCACCTTGACAATAAACTATAAATGAAAAAATAAACAAAACCTATTGCTATAGAGGAAGTAGAGGAAACCTATACAATATAGATATCCAAAATGTAGTTTGCAATGAAATGAATTAAAGCACATTAGAGATCAATAAATTAACCTGTAAAAAGAAAAACAAACAAACAACAACAACAAGAAGAACATAGCCTGAAGAAGGAGGTCCCCGATTTCCCAGACCCTTTCAGCACGTTCCTCCTCTGGTGTGACCGTGGTACGGGTTTGGTGGGCATCCACCTGCCCGGGTCTTCCTCCGTGCATTTCCATGAATGTTGTCTTTTTACACATACATGTGGTCACACTGTGTACATTGTATTACTTGCTCTTTCACAAAGCACACACACAAACACAAAGTTTCTGTGAACTCACTGCAGTGAGAGAGGACACTTTGACAATCTTAGCAGTGTCCCAGAAAGGGAAGTTTGGAAGCTGGGAGACTGTGAAGCTTTGGATCTAGACTCAGGTGGTTTAAGGCAGACAGGAAACTGATTGAGATTAGCAAGTTTTAGGATACTAGAATTCAGGATTGGTAACACCGGAGAGAGGGCCTTCCAGTGAGTCTTCAGAAGTACATTGTAAGTTGTTTACATCTGACTTGAATAAACTGGCTTGTCAGACTTTCCTTTATTTTCACCAATTCTGGTGAAACCTTTTCTTTGTGTAGATCCAAGTTTCCATCTGGTATCATACTCCTTCCGCCTGAAGAGTTTCCTTTAATATTTTCTATAGCATACGACTGATGACAAGGACTTTTTTTTCAGCTCTTGGGGTTAACTTCTTTCATCTTCTTTAAAAAGATGTCAGGTGACTGTTATTGTTATTTTCCTTTGTGATAATTTTAAAGCCAGATCCTGTTAACAACTACGTCTGAGGGTGACTTTTCTATTGACGGCATGGCTATGTCTGTTGATAGAGTTCTATACTGTACAGCGGAGGTGCCTGGACATCATTAATTTAAAGCAGATAGTTATTACTTGTCTGTGATTTTGTGTGTCTTTTTTAAAAATGGAGGTGAAATTCACACAACACAAAGCCATCTTAGAATATCAGGTCCATGGCATTAAGCACATTCACAAGGTGTGCATCCATCACCTCTGGCTCATTCTAGAACATTTCCACCATCCATCCCCAAGGGGCCTCCCCTCCCCCACACCTTCCATCCCCTGGAAACCAGAGTCTGCTTCTATTTCTATGGATTTACCTATTTTGGATATTTCATAGAAGTGAAATCTTGCAACATGTAGCATTTGGGGTCTGACTTCCTTCACTGCACGTAGTGTTTTCAAGGTTCATCCAGATTGTAACACCTACTCTATTCAGCCCTTCATAGCTGAGTAATATTCTCTTGTATGGATATGCACATTTTGTGTACCCACTTATTCTTTGATGAAAATGTAGCTATTTCTTTTCTTTTTTTCTTGTTTTTAGACAGAGAGAGAGAGAGAGAGAGAGAGAGAGAGAGAATAAGCAGAAGAGAGAGGCAGAGGGAGAAGGAGAGAAAATCTTAAGCAGACTCCATGTTCAGTGCAGAGCCCGACATGAGGCTTGATCCTACGACCCTGTGATCATGAACTGAGCCTGAAATCAGAGTTGGATGCTCAGCTGACTAAGCCACCCAGGCATCTTCATATTTGGTTTTTCTACATTTTGGGTATTGTGAATATCGTTCCTATGAACATTCTTTTAAGATATTTGTTTGAATACCTGGTTTCAATTCTTTTGCGGGAGAGATCTAAGAGAATGGAATTGCTGGTCATGTGGTAATTCTGTTTTGATGATCTTCACCTTCAATTTTGAAAGATGCTTTCATTGTTATAAAATTCTGGGTTGACAGTTTTTGTCATTTTTTTTTTGTACTTTAAAGAAGCCATTCCACATTCCATTGTCTTCTAAGGTGTCTGGGTTTTTTGGGCATATTGTTTATTGCCTTTAATTTTAGAAAATTCGTGACCATTACGTCAAATATTTATTCTGTTTTCTCTTTTGCAACTCCATTTATTCTAGACTGATATTGTCCCACAAATTTCAAAAATATTCTTTCTGGGTGATTTTTCTTCCACTCATTTTCTTTGTGTTTCAATTTAGGTAATTCCTATTTACCTGTTTTTTGAGTTCAGTGATTCTTTCCTCAAGTGTGTGTAGTTTGTTGATCAGCCTGACCACGTAATTCTTTGTCTCTGACGACGTGTTTGTATTTCCCTTCGACACCCTCTGTTTGCTGAAATTCCCCGTCTACTTTTCCTTTGGATTGTTTAATAGTTAAACTCTGTGATGGTTCCAAGATCTGGGTCCTTTTTGAATAGGGTTCTGTTTATTCCTTTATTTTTTGATAATAGGTTGTTTTATCTTGCTTTTTAAATTTGCCTTGAAATTTTTTTAAATGTTAATTTATTTTTGAGACAGAGAGTGTGAGCAGGGGCGGGGCAGAGAGAAAGGGAGAGAGAATCCAAAGCAGGCTCCACACTATCCATGCAGAGCCCAATGTGGGGCTTGAATTTACGAACTGTAAGATCATGACCTGAGCTGAAACCAAGAGTCAGACACTCAACTGACTAAGCCACCCAGTCAGTTGTCTTGACATTTTAAATGTAATGCTGGACGTCACTGTGGAAAACTAGAAGTGACTAGGATAATCAGTATGTATGCCCGATATGAGCATGGATCTGCTGTTCGATTGTCAGTGTAGAAGTAGAACCAATCTAGTCATGAGATGGTTAGTTTTTGAGGTCGCTGATGTCATTACCCACATAACTTGTGCTCAAAGTGGAGCGTGGGGGTGGTCAAGAGGGTTTTTCTTAGGGGTTTCTTAGAGGGTTCCTGCTACCTCACCAGCTTTTACAAGTCCACGCTTGTACCGCAGAGAGGGTGTGTCTACATTCTCTTGCCTCCCCTTCAGCACAGACCATGGCGGCTTATTACTTGCTCCCAGGCTCATGTTGGGATTGGTCCATGGCCCTCTTCATCCTTGGACTTAAACTCTGTGTGTGGGGGGTTTGGGGCTGGGGTTTTTCAGTATTTCTCCTTCTCCTTCTCATGGCAGCCAAATTCTGCCTTGTATTTCTGGAGTTGGGCATTGGTGGAAAAGTGGTAACAGACCTGTGCTTGGTATAGGCATAGCGTCCGGACTTCAGAAAATTTTGCTTTTTTTGTTGCTGAATTCCAATAGTTTTAGATGGGCTTTAATCTACTGATTACTATTAATCTGTTCCCCAACGGACGATGGACATTTTTGCCATAAAACATCATAAAAAATGTGCAGGTTACTTTATCTACATGTTAATGCTTTCCCAGAATAGATGCTCAGAATGGAATTTTTGGATTGAATGATGCACTGCTTAAAGTTGTAATAAAAACTGACTGCCTTGTTTTTTATTTTTACTATATTGACGTTTCAAATTAGTAAAAACAATGTTATTGTAAAAAGTTCAAATAATATAAAGACCTCTGGTTAAAAAAAAAATTACTGCATTATCAGTGTTTTGCAATTGCCAAAAACTTGGGACTCAGTTTGGAGAGCATGGTTTGGGGTAGATATAAATAGCCTAATCTGAAGACAGTAGACAGAAAAATCACTGAAGAAAGAGCCTTCCAGGTGATCGGGCCCAGCATAACCTCTGCGGGCTCCTGCGCTTCTCCGAGCAGTGCTCCCTGCCTCTGGTGTGAGGATGTGCTGGTGGGGAATCGGGATGGGGCAGCGGCGTTCTGGAGCTTGCTTGGTCAGTGAGCCGCTGTGGCTGATTCTATTTGCTCTAACAGTGAGTTGATGACATGACCATATTGGATTTATTCTGGGCCTACCGTGTGCCAGATTATTTACGTGTGTTATTTGTATCTTCACAATGACCCAGGAAAAGAACTACTTAATTAATTATAAGTAGGACTACAAACAGGGATGCTGACTGTGGTGATGGGAGATTATGTCCGTCTCAGGGAGCCACCGGTGGGAGTCTTGCCGGGGGAGCTGTCTTATCCAGGGTGCGGCAGCTCGGGTGGGGAGGGTGTCCTGCTTGGACGGGGCTGCCGGGCGAGGGTCGTGAGAGGGGGACCACGCCAGTGGGAAGGCCAGGAAGGAGCAGAGCAGGTCAGGGTGGAGGACGGAGAATGCAGGATAATTGATGGTGACAGACAGAAATGTGGCTTTTTTCCTAGAAGTGAGTCTAAGGGTTTCACGGCGGTGAGGGGCTTCCGCAGACAGGCATGTAGAAAAGCTCAGGCCAGGTTAGAGCTCGGAGGTAACTTTGTTTCAGAACTCAGACACGCTCTCCGTGCTCTCCCCTTCCCTCCCCACTCTCCTTGCTGGCCTCACTCTCAGCAAACACTGTTTGGGAAGAGGCTGGGGCGTGCTGTGTGGCTGGGAGGGGCCGCCCCGAGGGCAGTCACTCAGAGGCTCAGCAGTTGGTGAGGGACAGTGGGACACTGGCCACACAGTCTCTGGAATAGGGAGAGGCCCTGAACCCAAGGCAACGGCCTGACTGCACTGGAGCCTGAAGCCCCTCCTACCTCTAGGGCACAGAGAGAGCACCGTCACCTCGGTGATGCCACACTATCATGGCAGCCACAGTGGAGCAGGCGAGGAGAAAGCTGCAGGAGAGGAGCCGGTGCTGCAAACAGCCAGGGTGGCTGGTACCCGAAAAGAGCGGTGGGGACGGGTCATGAGTGGGTCATGAGAAGGGGCAGCCCCATCAGTGTGATCCTCTTCTCGGGTCTCCAGCTGGACC
>NC_043701.1:138769112-138770233 GCF_006229205.1 Suricata suricatta | reverse complement strand
CACAGAGAGCAAGTGATGCCCCGGAGGGAAGCCAGGCACCTGGATTCAGGGTATGTCCCATCGGCCTCTGAGCCTCGATGCCTCCCCCAGGACTGCCATGACTGGTGCTCACATCGTACCTGGAAGGTTTTCAGATGCAGTCGATGCCCTTAAGGAAGACAGCACCGTCGTTCCCATTTTGCACACCAGGAAACAAAAACTGTGCAAGTCACAGAGCCAGTGAGTGACACTACTGAGGATTAGGCCTCCTTCTATCTACCTGACCGCAGAGCTCAAGGTCCTAACCTAAACCTAACCACAGACCTTTTGGACATAGGATCTCTTTACAACCTTAAACTCTTGGGAGACTCAGGACTCCCAAGAACTTTGCTTACATGGGTTATACGTATCTACTGACCTCTACGGGATTAGAAAATAAAACTAAGAAAGAATTTTTAAATATCTACTTTTAAAATACCAAAAATGTTCACATAAGATTTTCTTTATAAAGTGTTCACGGCCCCTGTCCAGTGCAAAACAAAATATGTAGCAAGAAGAGTGGCATCACACCTTTCCCATGCTGCTCACGTCTAGCCTACTAGAGAGAGCGAGGGTCTTCTCTCTGTGACTTGCACACGCAGGGTGGGGTTTGCAGTTTAGAGTTCAGAAAACTCTGCCTACAGCAAAGTCTGTGTGAGGAATGACAGTGACAAAGGGAACTGGCATCTTACTCTCATCAGGAAAACAATTGTGACCTCACCACTCCTGATCTGATCAAGGAGAACATGCTCTGTACTATCACCAAGTCCAAGAAGTATCACACAAACAGCAAATCTAGAGTTTTGGGAATAAAAAGTACCACCAAGCTCAGCCACTAGCCTCCAGGGAGATCAGGAATTTTCACCCGATTTTGTAAATGAGGCAACAGAAGGAGGCATCCCTTGCTTGGCTTCTGAGGAAGCTGGAGAGAGAAGCAGGACAGAAAGAGGGCTCATCAGATCTGTCACCACACACAGGCACGGCCTCCTGCCCTGGCCTCTGGCAGGATGGGGACACTTGCTCAAAGATGCGAGGACCCAGGGACAGCCGATCACGCAGACAGTGGAATGAGTGTGGACACTGCACAACCAGGGTGCTGGGTC
>NC_043701.1:138766891-138769012 GCF_006229205.1 Suricata suricatta | reverse complement strand
GGACCTCCTGGTGGTGTCATAAGTCAGGGAACACTCACAGCCACCCCATGAGCATTGTTAGCATCATCTCATTACTGGCTCTGTTTTACAGTTAAGGAACGTGAGGCCAAAAGGTTGGAGTGACGTGTCTGTAGTCACATGGTTGGTGACCAGCCTACCTTCATTAGAATCAGGACCCGTTCTTATGATTTGCTTTTTGGCCTCAGAGCACACCTGCATCGCTTGTCCCCCTCACTTCCAGGCTTCTTGTTTTTTAAGTTTATTTATTTATTTATTTTGAGATAGAGAGAGAGTGCTGGTGGACACTCGGCCATGGGAGGGGCAGAGAGAGGGAGAGGGAATCCCAAGCAGGCTCCACACTGTCAGCACAGAGCCCGACTTCGGGCTCGAGCTCACGAATTGTGAGATCTTGACTTAATGGACTGAGCCACCTGGGCGCCCCCACCAAGCTTTTCATTGTGAAATAAAACATATGTGAAACACAGAAAATAGCATATGTGAAGCAGAGCAGTATAGCTTCACCATTTACTGGTTTACTCTGAGATGCTGGGCGCTCTGCTGACATTTCAGGTTAACTTTAGGACCCGAGATTGGGCTGTGTTTGGGGTGAGGGGCAGTTATGTGGAGGCGGGCATCCATGGTGCTACCCCCATCTCTTGTCTTTCTGAGGCAGTTGAGAACAGGGAACGTGGTTGAAAAAGAAAGAAAAAGGTTTAATGATGTTTTAGGTCAAGCCAGACTGGAGGCTCCTCTCTGTGCCCATATGTTGGGGGGAGCAGTGCTAAGAGAAGGCTCAGCCCCTGCTTGAGGGTCTGTGGTGGTCATTTCTGTGCATATCAGAGCCCTGGGTTCCTTGGGGCCGTGGGGGTGGAGGTCTGCTAGCATCAACGGCTAAGAGAGCCTGCCTTGCCTTACCCCCTTGATCCTTATAGAAGATCCTGAGCCAGATGTGTCATCTAGGACTTTGAGGCACGAAGGAGGGACTTGGACAAAGGGGCACCAAGTCTTCCTCAGGGGTCCTGGGGAGTGCGGGAGTGAGTGATGCTGTCCAAGGAGGAAAATGGTGGGTCACTTTCCACTGGGCAGTAGGAGAGGTTGGTGGCCCCGTGACAACGCCACCATGCCGTGGGGTGGCAGTGCGGCTATGAGGATGCACTGAGGATCCTGACGGAACGTAACCCGAAAGAACAAAGGGCTGGCCATGTGCCATGTGCACCACCATAGGAACGGGCCCTAATATTGCAGGACACCTACTATGTGCCATGTACCATACCAGGTGACTTTCATAGGCCCTCGGCTGTCCATTTTCCCAGAGTTAAAATTCTTTATTCTTTTTTAACTCTCAGTATTTGATTGTGGCATTCTTTTATTCAAATTAAATTAAGCTCAATTTTAGGAGGTCAATCACATGTCTAATGAAAAGAGGATGAACCTCTGTTATTTTAAAACACAGGACATTAACTTGCATTATTGAGCAAGATATACAAGACTTAAAATTGCCTACTTGGAAGCACTTAGTTAAAAAACAAATTTTTCTTTTCGTTTAAGAAAATACATTGTAGCAAAGAAATTAAACCATCTTTTTCTTGCAACTATTAACATAGATACGTGACAAAAGGTGCAACTGGCATAATATTTGCGTTGAATTGCTAAGGTAGATTCCATGGCCGTCGACGTGAGGGGCCTGGCAGTTATCCCCATAAATGCGATCACACTTCACATCAGTAACAATTGTGGAAATAAATAAGAGTCACTCCGAAGAGAACAAGCAAGGGCTACTCCCCGCTTGCTGCAGGGAGGGAGTCAGCCCCCATCGCTTCCTTGCCTTTGGTAGCGCCTCAAAGGCAGGCAGAGGAGTGGGAGAGCCGTAATGGTGGAAAAGGAAAGGCTCAGCGGTGCCCTGATCAGCCTGTTGGTCTGCAACGCTGGAGGCGGGCTGACTTGAGGTGGGGCATCCTGCATGATCAGTTAGGGCTGAGTGCTTGGCTTTCTCTGCTTGGTTTTACTAAGCTAGATGCCAGAGCAAAAATGACACAAGCTGGCCAGTGTTGATCAAGTCTTGACCATGTGGAGCCAAGTGTTACAGGGGTTGTCTGGCCTGGTGGCTACAGACCGTGGGTC
>NC_043701.1:138765476-138766791 GCF_006229205.1 Suricata suricatta | reverse complement strand
ACTTCTTTTTGAGAGTGAGAGTGCGTGTACACGTGTGGGGGAAGGGCAGAGGGAGGGTGGGGGAGACAAAGAATCCAGAGCATTCTGAGGCTAATGGCTGCCCCATAGGACAGAGCAGATCAAAGAACATCTCTGTCGTCACATGGTCCAGGCTGAAGAGGACTGTCTCCCCTAGTTCCCCTTGTCAGCAAAGAAACCTTCTGCAGAGATTCCCTGGCAGGATCCCCGCACACCGAGCACAAGTGGGTGTCTCATCTGTGCTCATACCAGTGGCTCACGTGGCACGGTCTCTGGACCAGCAGCACTCAGGTACCTGTTCGAAATGCAGGTTCCTGCACTTTGCCCCATCCCTGTTGCATCAGGAGCTGTGAGGGTGGGGCCCAGCATCTACATTGAACAGACGTCCTGGTCTGACATGGGCTGACCTGACGTAGCCCCTGGTGAGGGCACCTGTGTGTCTGAGGCTGGCTTGGACCTGTCCCTTGGAGCGGAGCGAGTGGGGCGGTCAGCTGTGGGGACCACTGCTGGGCCTCCTGGAGGAAGAGGCTGGCTCCACCTCACCTGATCACTGGGGGGGCTCTTTCCCCACACACAGCCCTGCAGAAGGGGCCGGTAGGTCAGATGGGGACAGGCTGTTTTGGTTTGTTCCTGGTCTCTCTCCATGAACCTATGGAAGGGCAAGGCAAGAGCAAAGTCTTATCATAAAGACGTAATCTCTGCTGTCCCATTTTGGTCTTCTAACAACATTTGGGGCAGGAATGGCAGGCTACAGTCAGGAGAAGAGGAAATTGGCAAGGGCAGCCTCGCAAGCTGTCTCCACAGAGCCTGACGCGGGGCCCGAACCAGCGAACTGTGAGATTATACCCTGAGCCGAAGTTGGTCGCTCAACCGACTAAGCCACCCAGGCACCCCTTTGTTTACATTTTTACAAGTCATTTCGCTGAGATATAGATGCACACAGTAAAGGCCCTTCTTTTTGTATCATTAAGTGAGTTTTCACAAACACACATTGTCCTATAGCCACCACCACAAGTACGGTACAGGACAGTTCCCTCACCCCGAGGCGTTCCCTTCTGCGACTTTGTACTCAGCCTTTCTTCCCTCCTCCCCCCCGCCCCTGGCGGCCATTCATTCATCCATCTCTTTTCTGCCCTATATTTTTGTCTGTTTCCAAATGTCCTATAATTGGAATCATACAGTGTACATAGCCTTTTGAGTGTGGCTTCTTTCCGTTAGTGGAGGGCTTTCAGATGCCGCTGCTCTCACGTGTCCTGGTGCTTTGTGTCGGCGGCCTTTCATTCCCGAGGAGTATTCC
>NC_043701.1:138763989-138765376 GCF_006229205.1 Suricata suricatta | reverse complement strand
TTGTCGGTCGGGCTGGGCAGGAAAGCACGTGGTGACCACTACCTCGCGTCCAAGGCCGTCCCGTGTGTGGCAAAGGCCATGCGCTTCCGTAGCTCGTTCCCCTCTCGGGCCATCAGCTGCAGCTGAATGGAGAGGTTCTCCACCTTCCTCTCCATTTGCCCGTCAGGAGAAAGGACGGGTGGCGGCGATGGCATCTTCCTGGTTTTATCTGGTGGGGAAAAATCACAAAGTGAGCTTGCATTTAGCACGTGTTGCCGGGTCTGCCAGGCCCTGATCTGAGCCCCTGGCCTGCATCAGCTGCGCCCACAACCCCACCTGGTGGTCCTGCTGGCATCTGCCTTTCAGAAGACAGAGTGGAGGCAGGAGTAAGAGGGGGCCTGAGACCCAAGCGCGGGCAGTCTGCTCCGGCATCCAAGCATCACCACCCACTCTGCTGGTCCTGATGAGGACTCCCACTGTCTTCCCACCCGGCTCTGCCACCTCCACGATGGAACCCTTCCGGGGCCTGATCAGCACATCTGTGTCTGGTCTGGAGCAGCCATCTCCCACCCCTGGGTGCGCAGAGGCCAACCTGAGCACGGAGCAGAATGGAAGACACGGCTTGCAGAGGGAGGGACAGGAGGAACAGGAAGCTCCGCAGACCCAACGCCGCCAGCTCTAAGGCTGGGGTCCGAGGCCTGCGTCACTACCCCCAATAAGGGCTGAACACTGCACAACTCCTTTTTCCAATCTTTCCAAATGCCCCCCATAGACCTGCCCCAACCAGCCCAGGTTGGGGGTACCTAGAAGGCTCAGGGAGAGCCAATCATGGCTAAAGTCAATGTGATGTGCTGCAGGTGTGTCCTGGGGCCTCTGGCTGCCCAGCCCAACCGTATCAGGCCCTCATCCCCTGTGCCCAGGACTAATAGTGTTCCAAAGGAAATCCCATCCATATGCTATTACTAAGGAATGGCGCCAGCAGTGGCCACCATCAGTGCTAATGACATGATTCAAATCCTTTTCTAAGAAGTAAACACCTCATGCAAATCTGTTGTGCTTTTTTGTTTAAGTCTGCCCACACATCAACCCGGGACAGCCACTATCCCTCAGAGACCCTAGGCCGGTCACAGGTATTAACAGCCACCTCATTTTATGCATGTGCCCCGGGAGGTTGTGTCACACGGGAACTGAGTCTCTGTCTCCCCACCTGCCCTGAAACATGCAAAAGGCGAGATGCAGTTGTTGCAACCCTGTGCCCTCTTGACCACCAGCCCCAAACTGATCCTTGTTGGGTGACTGCTAAGGCAAGACAAGCATCCCCCACCACAAAAGATGGGCACGTAGGTGCAGCCTTGAGGGCTCCAGGAGTTCCAGGCAAGATGGGAATCTAGGCAATTTGGGGGGACAG
>NC_043701.1:138761387-138763889 GCF_006229205.1 Suricata suricatta | reverse complement strand
CCCACTGTCCATTGTAGAGCGTTCCCATCACCTCAGCAGCAGCCCTGTCCCCGTTAGCTACTGGCTGTCCCCGGCCCCTCCCCGAGGTGGCCACGACTGTGCTTCCTGCCCCCGTGGAGCTCCCTGTCGTGGACTTCCACGTGAGCGGGGCCTTCCTTCCCTGGGTTCTTGCGCGTCTCATACCATTTCCCAGGTGCTTTTGTGTCGTGGCCTGAGTGCGTCAGTGTCTCCTTCCTTATAATGACAGCAGTGTAACTGGTCCTGTCACCGAGGGGGCTGCCCTAGCAGCTCCGTTTGACACTCACCTGGGTGTAGCAGTTTTCCGGCTCAGAGAGCTCCCCCAAGCACTGGGGTGTGTGTGGCCCCCACGGCAGCGGTCCAAGGGTCCTCGGTGGTGAGGGAGGGTGAGTGGCCAGGGAACCTGCAGAGGCACCTTGGAGGAGCCTGCAATCCTGGCTCACGTCCTCTGAAAGGGCAGGGTGGGGTGGGCAGAGGAGGTCCCTGGGCCCCTCCCAGCACCACCCTTCCCTGTGACCTCAGGATGGACCAGGAATTCTCCAGGAGAATCAGAAAGACAAGGACCACAAGGACACTGTCGGCAGCTGCTCGCAGATCCTTCTTCCGAAGGAAACATAAGCACAAACACAGCGGGTCCAAAGATGGGAAGGACCTCCTGGCTTTGGACACCTTCTCCAGGACGCCATTGCACCCTTTGAAGGCAAGTGGCTGAGTGCAAGCTCTCAGAACTAAGTCCGCTGTTGACCCCAGAAGCTGCACAGGGGTGACAGTGACTTAGACCAGAGAGAGGCCCGCCCTGCTCTGGTGCAGAAGCAGTTGTCTGGGTTGGGGTGGTGGCACTGCTGTCCTCGGGGCCTGCCTTCTGTGGGACATTGCAGCTCCAGCCATCGCATCCATCTCCAGGCAGCAGGAAGGAGGACAGGGCGAAGGTGTGCCTCGGCTGTACGGGCCTCTGTAAGCGGCTCACCGGGAAGCCCCACCGTGTAACTCCTGCTCACCTGTCCCTGGCCATGTGCTGCTGCAAGATGACTGAGAAAGCAGGGTCCCAATGGCCTAGTGCTGGCCTCAGGAACGCAGGTTCTGCTAGTAAGCAAGAGAGGAAGGGTGGGCATCGGGTGGGCGGAAGCCACCTCTGCCCAATGCGTTGCTTCTGGTTTCTTTGCAGTTATTCTAGGTTGTTTGGTGGTAGCCAAGAGCCAGTGGTCCCTGTGGATTGTTGGCCTTTTCTGGATTCACTCCTGTGTCCATTAATGATCCTTACAAGGTCTTCCCGGGGCCGGGCACCGAGCCAGGACTGGACTTGCCTATTCGGGAGCCTTAGACGTCCCCAGGGGGACTGCCCTTGTGGGGAGGGTGCACGTGTCCTGCAAGCAGGAGGCTCTTGTGAGCACCGCCCCTGGGACCCTGGTGTGTGTCCTATGTCCTAGAATGTGGCCCTCATGGGCTGGCAGGCTGTGAAGGTGGCACCGGGCCATAGCCGGTAGGACAGCTGGTTTCTTCCTTCCGTGCCTGCCTCCCCTCCTCCCGTGAGACCATGCCCTGAGCTAACGTATACGCTTACCCACCTGAGCCACGCAGGTGCCCCGATGTTTACATGTTTTCATGGAAACTGTAAGAAAGACTGTCTTTAGGCGCATGAATCTTTTGGCCATAACCATTGCTTGGTTTTGCTGTTTGGCTTTCAAAGCCTGAAATATTGACTGTCTTGATCTTTACAGAAAAATCTGCTGATATATAATCAAAGTGAGGTTTTGTTCCTGTGACTTAGCTTTTTAATTTTTTTCTCCTTTCATTTCTTTGATCTTTAATTTCACATCCCCCTTCCCCTTCTCCCGGAGAATCCGTCTCTGATCTGATGTCTTTGGTGCGTGTCCTGGGGACGGGTCTTTGAAGAACAGTGATTTGCCCATTCATCCGTTTGGTTCTCCTGGGCTTTTTGCATTATATACTTGAAAGTTATGTTTGGGCACACACATTTTTTTATTTATTACCGTTACTAGGTTTTTGAGCCTTTTTTTCATAATGAAATAATCTTCATTTCCAACAGTGTTTCTCGCCTTAAAGTCTGCTTTGTCTGAATCGTGTCCCCCATTTCTCTTTGTTCGTGCTCGCCTACCTAGTTCCCCTTTCCCCACACTCTGCTTTAAACTGCTCTGTAGCTTTATATGTAAGTGTCTCCTATGAGCAGCTGGTAGGATGTTTTTTTTAATGTTTACTTATTTTTGAGAGTGAAAGAGAGAAGGTGACCAAGGAATGGCAGAGAGGAGACACAGAATCTGAATCCGGCCCCAGCCTCTGAGCTCTCGGCACACAGCCTGATGCAGGGCTCAAACCCATGAACCGTGAGATCATGGCCTGAGCTGAAGTTGGACACTAATCTGACTGAGCCACCCAGGCACCTCTAGGGTGTTTTTATTTAACCTACTGTGATAGTTTGTCTTTTATCATTTTTTCCAATATAATATGTGTACAGGAAGTGCACAG
>NC_043701.1:138759269-138761287 GCF_006229205.1 Suricata suricatta | reverse complement strand
CAGCCCTGCCCACCTCCAGGTCTAGATGTGACAGCTGGAACTCTTGGGACAGATGCCCTGCCACCAGCCTGACAGGAGGACAGACACGGAGAGGATCCCAGAGCCACACCCCGATGTGGTCAGCCCAATCTCAGCAGCCTCTTACTCTGCGAGACCACACGTTTCTCTACTGTTCAAGGCAATGTGAGCGGGGACTTTCTCCCCTACAACCTGAGGTCTCCGGGCTGACAGGACCTGCGGAAAAATGGGGCTACACACCACTAGGATGATGTCAACTGTAAGAATATGTACAAGGGAAGCAAAACTTGGGTCCTGGTGAACTGAAGAGGGTCTGACCTGAAGGGAGACAACCAAGCTCCAGGCATCAACAAGCAAGGCTCAGTGTCCATAGGACGTCCAGGACGGCACTGGCCACTTGCAACAAGTACCCGGGGGCACCCCCCCTGCACCTCAAGGGCGAAACCAGCTTCCGGTACGCATAGACCCAAATGTCGGGTCAAGGACATGAAGCTTCCTCCAGAGTATAGGAAGGTCCGGCTGCATAAAAAAACGCCCTCCTACTCCTCCCTGAAAGCCCACCATTAACAATAACTGCTGTGGTTTAAGTAATCCCTCTCTTTGCAGAGAGTGCTGCACATGTTCTGGGCAAGATGCCAGGTTAAGCCCTGAGGTGTCGATGTGAATGAATTTGTCAGGTATCTGTTACATCAATGCACCTGTTTCCAAGGGGAACAGGAAGCCGAAAGAGGGGTTCAGCTCCCTCGGTTTTACAAAAGCTCCATGTCAGCGCTCCATTCCTTCTGACTGCCCCACCCCACGGGCCTCCTGGAAGCCAGTCCCTGTTCAGAATTCCAACAACCCCCCCATCGAGGCGATGGACCCCCACCACACAGCACCAAAGCTGTGTCCTGTGGTCCCAGAGGAGTCCTCCCCGAGCCCCAGGCAGAGAGGAGGGACACTGACTGGCTGCCCTGTGTCCTCCCCAAAATGCTGACATCCTAGACACAGCAAATGTGAATGTGATCTTATCAGAAATACAGTCCTTACAGATGCTCCAGATACTGTCATCCTGGAGGAGGACTGGTGGCCCTTGGAAAAGTAGACACTGAAGACACCCTGAGCCACCCAGGCACCCCTGAACCATCAGTATCTTGACTGCCTTTCAGATCAAAGCCAACACTCTTAAAAGTAATGCAACAAAAGATAGCACAGTAAACACATGAAAAGTGCCCTGCCAAATAAAATATTACTAGGTATATAAAAGGGAAAGAAAGAGCTACCTGTTACCCTGGACCTGACCCTGGCAGAGAGTGATATCCTCTCTTCCGGGATAGGTGGGCGGGGCTTTAATCCCAATGAGAGTCCCGGATCAAGCCACGCCCCTCGTCTCCGAAATGCAGTTCAATATTTGCTGTCCTGTCAACCTTTCTAGCTGGTGGGGACCAACGGAAAATTCCTGAATAACTGTCATCAGCATTGGCAGTTGGTAGGCTTAGCCCAGCCTGTGCTACCATGGCAACCAGGCCATCTCCCAGAAGCCATCAGGGGTGCTGCCCCCCTGCCTGAGGCAGTATAAAGCTTGAGGAGCAAGCGAAGGGAGCAGTTCCTTTGAGGGTTTCGGACCCGAACCCTAACACTCAGTCCCATAATCACAGGAGCGTCTGAAGCGGTCTGTCAGAAATTGGGTCACTAGGCTTCAGAGTTCTTTCGAGGCCTGGGATGAGCTGCCATCAGAGGCGACCGCTGAGGACAAAGTCCTTCCACTTAGTCCTGAAAGAAAGAAGGCTTTGCCACCATAGGTCCTCAGGGCGGGGTGTGGGGTGGGTCCAAGTTTCTACAGAGAAGCGGGTGGAATGGCATGGGGAATGGAGAACGGGGATTTGGCAGAAGCTATATAAATATATTAAAATGGAAGAGAACCAAAGCTTGTTAGCACAAAAGGGGGTGGACGGTGGGAGTCGGGGAGCGGAGGAGGGAAAAGAGAAATGATGACCCCAGAGAACCGGCCTCAGGAGGCC
>NC_043701.1:138757356-138759169 GCF_006229205.1 Suricata suricatta | reverse complement strand
CAGGCTTGGTGGCTAACACAGTGCACGTTCATTCTCTCACGGTTCTGGGGGCTAGAAGTCCAAAGTCAAGGTGTGGCAGGTCCACACTCCCTCCGAGGCATTAGGAGTGCTGAGGCGGGGCAAAGGTCAGCAGGTGGGCCTGGGCAGGAGGCCAACACCCTCAAGGGGCCCCAGGAGACCAAAGGGAATCAAGCCACCCGCCTCTCCTACAGCAGGAGCTGCAGCACAGCCCCTGCCCAGCGGCTCAGGAGCCCAGCAACCTGACTGGCCCGATCCCTTTCCTCTCTGCTGCGCTTCCAAGGCTGTTACTCCCTGGTGTGAAGGGTCCACATGTCACCCCACACTTAGATACACCACTGGAGACCCAAAGACGCAAAGCCACCTCGTGAAGGCCCACTAACTGCTATGTGGCAGAGTCACGGCAGCACCACAAACGCTGGCTCCCAGCCCAGAGGCAAAGAAGAGCGGGGCCCACTCACTGGTAGAAGTCGGTCTCCTTGGCTCCCTCCTCGAACCTCTTTAAGGCATTGCTGTGCTGCTTCTGCAGGATCTGAAGGTCCAACATGGCCCGCACACACTGCATCTGCAGCCTCTCGTAGTGGCGATTTAGCCTGTAGTAGGGCCTGACCCAGACAGCTCCAGTGAACACAGGCCCCGGGACCACCCCACCAGGAAGGTGTCTGCCCCAGGACACCTCCAGCCCCGTGTCCCCGCATGCTGGCTCCGATGCACCACAACCACCTGGTGTTTGTTCTGCTCGACATCCTGACTGCCACAGACGAACAGACCCCTAGGATGGAGGGCCTTGGTTGCCTGGGCTCCCTTGAGCCTTGAGACCTAAGAAGATACTGTCTTCCTCTCTAGCAGGTCCTGGGAGACCGTGCAACAGGTCTTCACACGCAGTGGGCACACCTGAACCTACAAGGAAGTTTCTGCTCTTTTAGGAAACTGATCCTCAATCCTGGGTAAGCATTAAAATACCAAGGCCTAGACCAAATGCATCAGCATCTTTGGGGATGTGACCCAGATGTCAGGATTTGTTATTTTAACTCCCCGGGGATTCCAGCGTGCCACCATGGTTGAGAACGTTGGCCAGGAGCAATGCTTCCCAGAGTGGGGTTCCCAGACCCGCAGCGTTAGTTTCACCTGGGAATGTGCTAGAACTGCAAACCCCAGGTCGGCCCCAGAGCCCCTGAATCAGACTCCTGGAAGGGAGGGAGGGCTAGCCAACAATCTGTGCCTGAACAAGCCCCCTGGTGAAGGCAGGGCACACTCAAATTTGAGTGATCCAGCCCTACAGCTGGTGTCAGTAACCTTTCTCATACGGGGCCAGACAGGAAAGACGTCATGCTCTGCCAGCCACACGGGCTCTGTGTAACTCTGCGCTCCGCCTGGGTAGCAGGAAAGCAGCCAGGGACCATATGGACTCTAGCACACTGGGTCTCCACTGGCCCTGCCTTTGTGCTGTCCGAGGACTGTATCTTCATGATCACAGCCCAGAAGAACAGGTGTGAGGCCCGGACATCACCTCAGAGGAACCTTCCTCAGGATGAGGCACACGGCTCTGACGCCCCTAAAGGCAATCCCCCTCCCCTCAGAGCCCCTACCAGCATCCCCTGGAATCACACGGTCTCCCTCCTCCTCCTCTAGGAAGCCCTTCTGGACTGTGCAGGTGGGTAAAGACTCTCCCTGCCCCACCCCATGGACACCCTTCCTTGGCATCGACCGCTGAGTCCCAAAAGAAACAAAGGTTTTCTTCGAAACGACAGAGAAGCCAGGTGGATTAGTCCCTCCTAAAACACGCATGTGGCAG
>NC_043701.1:138755807-138757256 GCF_006229205.1 Suricata suricatta | reverse complement strand
TGCAGGAATGGGCCTTACGAAACAGTGCTTGAGGGCAGGGGTCACTTCCCGACAGATTATATGCCTTGAAATGAGTGAACTTTTAGAAGAAACAATGCCTAGGATGATTAACTCTCCTACATGCTGGGCGGGTGGGGGACACGGAAGGGGCAGGCTTGTGGGGAGACCTAAGAAACAGGTGGTCAAACGCTCCAGAGCTGTTCTAATGGGAGGAAGGAGTGCAATTCCCACGACATACTGGTGCCAACAAAATGTTTCCAAACTGTTCCAAGAAAATAGTTTTCAATTTAAGGCACGGTCACTTGTGGCCTCCCTGCCCTTTCTTTTTACTCCTTGGAAATGGCTGGGAGCCTTGCAGGAAATAGGAAGGCCTCCAAGGAGAGTGGTCCCGAGGCCAAGAAGCCCCACGTGGCCCCCTGGCCGTTCTCTGGGCGCAGCACCGGGGCCAAAGGGCGGCTCTTACCTCCTCAGGGAGAGGGCGCACTGGTGCTGCAGCTGGATGGCCATGTCCCGCTGCTGCGTCAGCATCTCCGTCAGCATCTCCGTCTGCTTGAGCAGGCGCTGGTTCTCCTCCTCCAGCTGCTCCAGGCGGCTCAGGTTGGAGGTGTGGATGGCAACTTCCTCGCTGTACCTCTCCCGCTGGGCATTGTGGTCCTTCCTGACCACCTCCAGCTTGTCCATGGCTGTGTCAAGCTTATTGAGAATTTCTGATGACCCGTTGTGCTTCAACACCTGGGGGCCAGAGACTCACAGTTACCAAGGGTGTGAGGACAGGAAGGAGGGCAGACTCGCCACTGTCCTCCGTCTGGGGTTATTTCTGCTGACAAAGGAGGGGAGGCCACACCTTCTGGCCTCTGGGAGGCTCTAGATGTGATGCCACAGGCCTCCCCGTCACACTGGCCAGATCCCTCCTTCACAAAGATTTGCTAAGCGTGAGCAAGGACTTGCTGCTGCAGCCGCGAGACGTCTATCCTGAGAAAGGCCTGCTCACAAGCTGACCCCTGGCTGGCAGCTGGGAGCTCGAATGGTGAGCAGCTCCCTACCCTCCTGGAAATCATTCCTCAAGTGATGACAGGGGCTCCAGGGGCCTCGACTGGACAGATTAGGGTTGAGGCTGAGCGCACGTTCTCTTCTGGGAGCCCAGAATTTCAGTGCAGGCTCGGCGGAGGGGCTTGTGTGGCAAGACCCCACCAACACCCCTGGGCAGAGAGAACGTCACAGTTCAGTGATAGAAGAATTAAGCGTGTCCCATGTGACTCCTTAGGGGACGACATTCGGACCTGGCAGGTGGTTTCCCTAGACTTTGCCCCGTGCACCTCTTCCCTTTGTTGATTTTGCTCTGGATCCTGTCACTGAAATAAATGTTTAGCCCTAAATGTGATTAATGCTGAGTCTTGTCAGGCCTCCCAGCAAATCACCAAACCTGGGGGAGACGGGGGATGTTGAGGA
>NC_043701.1:138752521-138755707 GCF_006229205.1 Suricata suricatta | reverse complement strand
TGTGATGGACTTATTTCCTCTGGCAGAATGCCTTCCAGCTTCTTCCATGCTGCAGCATGTGACAGAGACTCCTTCCTTTTCACAGATGGCTCCCATTGCAGGTACATATGGACTGCGTTTTGTTTATGCATTCATTTGTCAAAGGACACTTGGGTTGTTTCTATCTCTTGGCTATTGGGAGAGTCAGATTGTTGAAAGTCCCCTAATGTCTTTCTTCTTCTTTTTTAAAATTTTTAAAAATATTTTTTATTTATTTTTGAGAGACAGAGAGAGACGGCACAAGCAGGGAAGGGGCAGAGAGAGAGGGAGACACAGAATCTGAAGCAGGCTCCAGGCTCTGAGCTGTCAGCACACAGCCCAACACGGGGCTCAAACCCATGAACCGTGAGATCATGACCTGAGCTGAAGCCGGACGCTCAACTGACTGAGCCACCCAGGCACCCCCCCGCCTGTCCATATCCTTGATGTTCCTTCCTCCCTCCTTCTCTACCTCCCCCTTTGTCTCTTCTTCCTGTATGACTTATTTTTCATTTCCAGATGTGAATCCTTTCCCAGTTACATTTATTACAAAAGCTTCTCTGGGTTTATGGCTCGTTATACCACAGTTTCCCATTTTGATCCAGTAAAACTCATCGATCATTTCCTTTACGGTTTGGGCTTTGGGTGTCTTATTGAAGAAGCTCCTTCCTACCCGGAGATCATGGAGAGAGACTCCAGTTTTCCAATTTTGAAAAAAAATTATTTTTTTCTTAAAAGTTTTAATTTCACTTTTCAAATTAAATCTCTCAACTACTTGGAATATTTACTTTCCTATACATTGTGAGATGGGGCTATAATATTACTCTTTTCTATAAATCACCAAATAAGTCCAGCACGGACTGAGGACACCTGAACGCACCCACGTGCCGGCAGTGAGGGTGGGAGGACACCAAGCACATCACCCGAAGCGGTGCCCACAACTGAGGGGTGAGAAAAACGTCCGCGTGGACGCGTGTCCACACAGGCCCAGGACACGAAGAGCGAGTGTAGAGTTCTCCTGACTTCTGGGTCAGTGTCTCCACCAGGGCCTGGAAAAGGTCCAGCTTCTGGACGGGAGCGTCCTGACTCGTGGACAGTACCGCAAACATTCCAGTTCAAAACCACTTCCAGGGTTTACTCTCTCGTCATCCCCTCACCCCGTGAGAGCCCCACTGGCTCCAAATGCATCCCGTGGTTTCTGCACAACAAAGGCACCGCTGCCATTCCCGGGCTTGCCCACAAGAGGGCGGCCCTGGGTAGACCAGCGGCGGGTTCTCCTCCTGCACTGCCTCATCCTCTAAGCTTCCTCAAGAAACCAGCCTGGGTGTTATATGGAAACCAGTTTGATAATGAAGTATTAAAAAATAATAATAAAAATAAAAATACTCTTTAAAAAAAGATACCAGCTTGGAGGTTCCTCAAAAAATTAACAACAGAACTCCCCTATGACCCAGCAATAGCACTGCTGGGGATCTACCCAAGGGATACAGGAGTGCGGATGCATAGGAGCACAGGTACCCCAATGTTCGTAGCAGCGCTTTCAACAATTGCCAAATCATGGAAAGAGCCTAAATGTCCACCAACCGATGAATGGATCAAGAAGATGTGGTTTCTATATACAATGGAATACTCCATGGCAATGAGAAAGAATGAAATATGGCCATTCGTGGCAGCATGGATGGACCTCGAGTGTGTCATGCTAAGTGAAATAAGTCAGGTGGAGGAAAGATACGATATGTTTTCACTCATAGGTCTAACAGGAGAAACCTAACGGGAACATGGGAAGGAAAAAGGGGAGCAAAGAGTTGGAGAAAGGGAGTGAGGCAAATCATGAGAGACCTTTGAATCCTTAGAACAAACTGAAGGCTGAAAAGGGAGGGGGGAAGAGAAAGGCTGGGTGATGATCATGGAGAGGGGCACTTGTGGGGAAGAGCACTGGGTGTTATTTGGAAACCAACATGACTATAAACTATAATTTAAAAAGTAAATTAAAAAAAAAAGAAAAAAAAGAAACCAGCTAGACCTAAAGGTAGCCTTGGAAAGGCACAGAGACCTCCTTTTCGGCCTTGGTATCTTCACCGGCCCGCAGCACAATCTGGAGTCTACACTGTGGCTTACCTTTCTTCCTTGGGCAATCATCCCCCAAATGCCCCAACCGTAAGGAGCTTGCATTAGAGCCTGTGTGACAGTCAGTGAACTGGCTGCCAGAATGGGTCACACATTCCCAGGGAGACAGCGTCAGGCAGGCAAACACCCAGGGCAGACCCAGGAATCCTCTCTGATACTCACTCCAGCTCGAAGAGCACTGGGGACGAGATTTTCCCTTCTCTGGCAACTGAGAGGACCTGGGAGCAGTGGTACTGAGTACTGTCTACTATCACTGTACCCAGTAGTACATACACACCCAGCACTCAGAGTTTGCTTCTCAGTACCATGGACTCCTTGGAGAAATGATTCGCAAGGCAAGGGCAGGAAATAAAATGAGCTGGGACATTTTCTTGTGCCAGAGAACAAGAAAGTGCTCAAAGAGTGACAAGGACCCATCAAAACGAGAAGCAGTCCTGAAGAGGCTCCCGCTGGCCACACTGAATCCCAGCCCGCTGAATAAAACAGGCAATCGGGAGTCCACACAGAGACAGGCAGACAGGCCGGCGAGGGGAAAACAAGCACCTCTGCAGGAGAGAAGCCTGAGAGAGCACCTCTATCTAGGGGGCAAAGGAAACATCACTGGTACCGGGTCCTATCTAGCCAAGTCCCAATCCCTAAGACACAGGGAGAAGGTGGCCATGTCACTTCTGTGGCAGTCCCAAGATGCACCAATGGAAGCCAACCAGGAGGTCCAACAAGTCCAGGTGAAGGGACATGCTACAAAGGAACTAACCTCTGATCTCCTAAAGCATCACGGTCACGGAGTCTAAGCCCGAGGAGCCCTTCCATATGGAAGGAGACCAAAGACACATGACAACTCACTGCACTGGCTTCCTCGGGACTGGATCCTTCTCCTTTCAAAGACCCTACTTACACAACTGGGAAAGCTCAAATGGAGGCTGATGATTGCACAGTATTAGGGATCAACGTTAACTTCCTGATGTTGATGTTTTATTTTTCACATGGGAGAACTCCCTTGTTCATAAAAAGCACACAGGTTGGCAGTTTGTTCTGGAATGA
>NC_043701.1:138751249-138752421 GCF_006229205.1 Suricata suricatta | reverse complement strand
TCTGGTCCCATATGAGGAAGGTTACTGACACCAGCTGTAGGGCTGGAGTCACTCAAATTTGAGTGTGCACTGCCTTCACCAGGGGGCTTGTTCAAGCACAGATTGCTGGCTAGGCCTCCCTCCCTTCCAGGTGTCTGATTCAGGGGCTCTGGGGCCGACCTGGGGTTTGCAGTTCTAGCACATTCCCAGGTGAAACTAACGCTGTGGGTCTCGGAAGCCACTCTGGGAAGCATTGTTCCTGGCCAACGTTCTCAACCATGGTGGCACGCTGGAATCCCCGGGGAGTTAGGAAAAATCCTGACATCTGGGTCACATCCCCAAAGATGCTGCTACATTTGATCTAAGCCTTGGTATTTAATGTGTGCCCAGGATTGATGATCAGTTTCCTGAAAGAAGAGAATCTTCATCGTAGGTTCAGGTGTGCTCACTGCGTGTGAAGTCCTGTTGCACGGTCTCCCAGGAGCTGCTAGAGAGGAAGACAGTATCTTCTTAGGTCTCAAGGCTCAAGGGAGCCCAGGCAACCAAGGCCCTCCATCCTAGGGGTCTGTTTGTCTGTGGCAGCCAGGATGTCGAGCAGAACAAACACCAGGTGGTTGTGGTGCATCGGAGCCAGCATGCGGGCACATGGGGCTGGAGGTGTCCTGGGGCAGACACCTTCCTGGTGCGGTGGTCCCGGGGCCCGTGTTCACTGGCGCTGTCTGGGTCAGGCCCTACTACAGGCTAAATCGCCACTATGAGAGGCTGCAGATGCAGTGTGGGCGGGTCGTGTCGGATCTTCAGATCCTGCAGAAACAGCACACCGACGTCTTAACGAGGATCGAGGAGGCGGCCAAGGAGACCGACTTCTACCAGTGAGTGGGCCCCGCTCTTCCTTGCCTCTGGGCTGGGAGCCAGCGGTCGTGGTGCTGCCATGACTCTGCCGCATAGCAGTTAGTGGGTCTTCATGAGGTGGCTTTGCGTCTTTGGGTCTCCAGCGGTGTATCTAAGTGTGGGGTGACATGTGAACCCTTCACACCAGTGAGGGACCACCTTGGAAGCACAGCAGGGAGGAAAGGGATCGGGCCAGTCAGGTTGCTGGGCTCCTGAGCCGCTGGGCAGGGGCTGTGCTGCAGCTCCTGCTGTAGGAGAGGCGGGTGGCTTATTCCCCTTTGGTCTCCTGGGGCCCCTTGGGG
>NC_043701.1:138749838-138751149 GCF_006229205.1 Suricata suricatta | reverse complement strand
CAGAGGCTCCGCCTTGGTGTCTATGGAGATTAGAATGGCGGCACGCCGAGCTCCGCTGAACTAGGCACTGTAGGCCACTCTAATGAGTCTGATCTCCTTGGGCCACAGTTGAGCCGAGTTGTATTTTCCAGACCCGCCTCGGTTCAAAGTTCCAGTCCATGCACGTTTGTGCTATCACAGATGAAATGTATTTGTTTTGGTGGCTAGCTTCTTGGGGGGAGGAATCAGTTTGTCTTGGGTCAGGCAGGGATCTCAGCTGCCCCTGCCTAAGGCGAAATGAGCAGCAATAGGTGAAGTGCGCACCTTCATAGACCCAACTGCTGAGTCCCCACCCCCAGCCAGGATCGTGATTGCAATGGGGGAAGGAAAAAAAAATTGAGTCTCTCTTGGTTTCGGACAGCTGCTGCTCAAAGCGCTGTGCGCTGCTGGAAATGAGCTGGGAGCTCCCGCAGCCCAGCGCGCTCCCAGGACTCCACCCGCCGCCAACTCCCCATCTGCGGTTGCGTAGGTGTGGGCCCTATTTTTTCCTGTGGGCACCGGGGATTCGGAATTCGCACAGCCAATGCAGGGGGCAAGATGTGCCGTGGAAATGAGGTGCGTGGTCCCGTTCCCAAAACCAAGTTCGAAGTGCGCGCGCCCTTGGCGCAGCCGCTGCTGGGGCGCCTCTGCTGCCGCCTCTCACCGCACCGCAGGCGCCTCTCAAAGTGTGCAACCCCGGTGCAGCCGACGGGGCCGCTACTGCAGCCGCTTCTCGCCACGCCGCCGCTGCCACTGCCGCTGCTTCTGCGCCGATATGGCTTAGGGCTGGAAGCTGTTCCTTCCCTTGCACCACCCGGATTCGGGATTCTGGCTACCCAGCAGTTATCTATGGAGTGGGTCCTTCTCTCCAAGCGCGGCCAAACATTCTTTACTTCTTCCCCAGAGACAGTACTATGAGCATGCTCAGACTCTCTGTCTCTCCCCTTTGTCTCTCAGGCTCCGCGCTTGCCCCAGGTTGGGCTGGGGAATCCTACCTCCCCTGCCCGTCCCAGGCTGGCCTGTTTTCAGATATCCCCAGTTCGCACTCACTCACTCAGGTATCCTTGAGTTTCTATTCTTTCTGGAGTCCATATTTTCTCCTTCCGCTTTTGCAGATGAGAGTAATATCCTTCTTAGTTTGATAGATGGGGCGGACGGAGTTTACAGAGCTCCCTTCCTCTCCGCCATCTTGGCTCCCCTCCTGACTCACACTTTTTAAGAAAACTCAGCCAGTGGTACCTGGGTGGCTTCATCAGTTAAGCATCTAATTTTTGATTTCAGCTCAGGTCATGA
>NC_043701.1:138742517-138749738 GCF_006229205.1 Suricata suricatta | reverse complement strand
CGAGAGGCAGCGACGGCCTATTGCTTCCTGGCTGCTCCTCCTTCTGAAGCGCCATCCAGCAAGGGCCCAACACAAGGACTACCTCCTCCTTGAAACTCACTCGGATGCCTCTCAGCACAAACAGCTGCTCCTCTGTTTCCTTCGTTCTGCTCAGGGCACAATGACCAGTCACCTACCTCTCTGGTGCTATGGTCTGAATGCTGGGGGCTCCCCACTGCATCCCTACATTGAAATCCTAACCCCCATGGTGTGGTGTTAGGGGCTGGGGTCTTCAGGGCATGGTTAGGTCACTAGAATGGATCCCACGTGGATCCATGGACCCCGGAGAGCTGTCCCCTCCTGCACGTGAGGACACAGCAGGAAGATACCATCTATGAACCTGAAGTGGGCCCTCACCAGACACTGGGCCTGCCTCAATCTTGGACTCCCAGCCTCCAGGGCAGTGACAAGTAAATGTCCTATCCTGTGGTGTTCTGCTTCGGCCGTCTGGACAGACTGAGACATCTGGCTGGACTGGGAGATCAGGGGCCAGGCTTCCTTGTGACGCCCAAGCAGTAAGCACGTGCTCCAAGAGAAGAATCTGCTCAAATTCTGCGAGGAGCTGGGAAAACGGGCCCTGATCCAGGACCAGGAAAGGGTCAGAGGGCACAAGAGGTCAGGATGCCCACACAACCAGCAGCCACGGTGACTCGCCCCACCTCCCCGTGCCAATGAGAAGCTGCACTTTCAAGCAATCTTCTCTGGGAAACGGAGGAAGACCTCTGCCTTCTTCCAGGGTTGACAAGCAAAGAGACCTCTGTGTTTCATAAGAAACTTCTCCTGTTACTTCAGTTTGCGTGAATTTGAGGCTTATTTCATAAATGCTGCCCAAGTATGTCGGTTTGCCTTAAGACTTCCCCAGCTGCCCCAGGAGAGAATGAAAAAGCACCTGAGAAATCAGGTCAGGGGGAACAGGGAAGGAAAATATCAACGGCCTGACACGAGTCTGTGTTCCCTGGGCAGATCCGCGAGGTCTAAGCACAGGGCAGGTCACCTATCGACGGGCAGCATGGGATGGGGGCGGTCTCCAGGAAGCCGTACGTGTTCAGCTGACGGAAACCCGCTGAAGACCTCCGCAGAAGAACGCTGCAATCTTTAGGGCTGTTCACCCCGAAGGTGAGCACAGGCCTGACAAGTTGACAGCAGGGTCCTGCTGGAGAGCTGAAAGGGGAGTGGCCACCCCAGATCGAAGGCTAGCCAGGGCAGCGGATCAGACCCAAGCTGTCGCAGGGAAGGCGCTACGTGTGAGGCTGTCCCCTACCAATTTCCTCTTCTACTGACTACAGCCTGACATTCCTGCCCCAAATGTTGTTAGGAAGACCAAAGTGGGACAGCAGAAATGATATCTTTATCCTAAGACTTTGCTCTTGCCTTGCCCTTCCTTAAATTCATGGAGAGAGACCAGGAACAAACCAAAACAGCCTGTCCCCATCTGACCTACCGGCCCCTTCTGCAGGGCTGTGTGTGGGGAAAGAGCCCCCCAAGTGATCAGGTGAGGTGGAGCCAGCCTCCTCCTCCGGGAGGCCCAGCAGTGGTCCCCACAGCTGACCGCCCCGCTCACTCCACTCCAAGGGACAGGTCCAAGCCAGCCTCAGACAAACAGGTGCCCTCGCCAGGGGCTACGTCAGGTCAGCCCATGTCAGACCAGGAGGTCTGTTAATGTAGATGCTGGGCCCCACCCTCACAGCTCCTGATGCAACAGGGATGGGGCAAAGTGCAGGAACCTGCATTTCTAACAGGTGCCTGAGTACTGCCGGTCCAGAGACCGTGCCACGTGAGCCACTGGTGTGGGCACAGACAAGACACCCACTTGTGGTCGGTGAGCAGGGATCCTGCCAGGAAATCTCTGCAGAAGGTTTCTTTGCTGACAAGGGGACACTAGGGGAGACAGCCCTCTTCAGCCTGGACCATGTGACGACAGAGATGTTCTTTAATCTGCTCTGCCCTGAACGGCAGCCATTAGCCATGCGTGGCCAGAGAGCACTGTAAATGTAGCTAGCGTTACTGTGGACACCAGAGGGGCATCTGGGGGCTCAGTCGGCTGAGCATCCAACTCTTGATTCCAGCTCAGGTCATGATCTCACAGTGGGTGGGATGGCTACATGGAGGGCTCAGCGTATGGAGGCTGCTCAGGATTCTTTGTCTCCCCCCTCTCTCTCTGCCCCTCCCCCACACGTGTACACGCACTCTCACTCTCAAAAAGAAATGTCAACTTATAAAAAACATACAAATTTTAATTTTAGTTCAGTTTAATTAATTTGAATTTGAAAGAGCTACCTGTGAGGGCTCCCCTAAAGGACACCGCAGCCCTGCACACCTCCAGGTCTAGATGTGACAGCTGGAACTCTTGGGACAGATGCCCTGCCACCAGCCTGACGGGAGGACAGACACGGAGAGGATCCCAGAGCTGCACCCCGATGTGCTCAGCCCAATCTCAGCGGCCTCTTACTCTGCAAGACCACACGTTTCTCTACTGTTCAAGGCAATGTGAGCGGGGACTCCCTCCCCTACAGACAGAGGTCTCCGGGCTGACACAGCCTGTGGAAAAATGGGGCTACACACCACAAGGACGATGTCAACTGTGGGAATACACACAAGAGAAGCAAAACTTGGGTCCCGGTAAACTGAAGAGAGCTTGACTCAATGGGATAGAACCAAGCTCCAGGCTCCAACAAGCAAGGCTCAGCCTCCACAGGATGTCCAGCATGGCACTGCCCACTTGCCAACAAGTACCCCAGGGCACTGTCCCCTGCACCTCAACAGTGGAACCAGACTCCAGTTCACGTAGACCAAATGTCGTGTCAGGGACATAGAGCCTCCTCCAGAGTATAGGAAGTTCCGGCTGCATAAAAAACGCCCTCCTACTCCTCCCTGAAAGTCCACCATTAACAATAACTGCTGTGGTTTAAGTAATCCCTCTCTCTTTGCAGAGAGTGCTGCACATGTTCTGGGCAAGATGCCAGGTTAAGCCCTGAGGTGTCGATGTGAATGAATCTGTCAGGTATCTGTTACATCAATGCACCTGTTTCCAAGGGGAACAGGAAGCCGAAAGAGGGGTTCAGCCCCCTCGGTTTTACAAAAGCCCCATGTCAGGGCTCCATTCCTTCTGACTGCCCCGCCCCACGGGCCTCCTGGAAGCCAGTCCTGTGTTCAGAATTCCAACAACCCCCTCATCCAGTCGATGGACTCGCAGCACCAAAGCTGTGTCCTGTGGCCCCTGCAGAGTCCTCCCTGAGCCCCAGGCAGGGAGGAGGGACACTGACTGGCTGCCCTGTGTCCTCCCCAAAATGCTGACATCCTGGACACAGCAAATGTGAATGTGATCTTATCAGAAATACAGTCCTTACAGATGCTCCAGATACTGTCATCCTGGAGGAGGACTGGTGGCCCTTGGCAAGTAGACACTGAAGACACCCTGAGCCACCCAGGCACCCCTGAACCATCAGTATCTTGACTGCCTTTCAGATCAAAGCCAACACTCTTAAAAGTAATGTAACAAAAGATAGAACAGTAAACATAGCATGAAAAGTGCCCTGCCCAATAAAATATTACTAGGTATATAATGGGGCGCTTGGGTGGCTCAGTTGGTTAAGCGTCCGGCTTTGGCTCTGGTCATGATCTCATAATTCGTGGGTTTGAGCCCCGCAGTGGGCTCTGTGCTGACAGCTAGCTCAGAGCCTGAAGCCTGCTTCGGATTCTGTATCTCCCTCTTTCTCTGACCCTCCCCTGCTCACACTGTCTCTCTTTATCTCTCAAAAATAAATTTAAAAAAACATTAAAAAATTAAAAAATATTACTAGGTATATAAAAGGGAAAGAAAGAGCCACCCATAACTGGGGGGTGGGGGTGGGGTTGAGAGGGAAGCTAATGAGAAAAAAAAATGCAAAACACATCTATGGTGGGAGCACATCAAAGTAATAAGAGCCAACTTGACTAAGAACCCAGTGACTAGGTCAGGATCAATTTAAACAATATAATGATATCAATGGATTACAACATATAGGATAAATAAATATCCATCATTCCACATCATATAAATGATTCCACATAGTATAAATGAATAAATCGAAGAGAAATATTGGCTCTTCCTTTCATCAAATTTCCGATTTATAAATGGAGACCAAATTATGGAAATAAACAATCACCATTTGGGAAATGCCACAGTAATAATTATGGCTGACAAGAATTTTCCATGAATGTTATAATTAGTGGGCGAATGCTAAAAGTTAACACCATAAGTAATAAGACAAATTGATATCTTGCACCTCTTGACAAAATACAGGCAGGGGGCACAACACGACCTCTTGTGGTGTTCTTGCCAACCGACATAATACACAACTTCAACCCTAATCATGAGGAAATACCAGACAAAGCCTGATAAATGTCAAAGTCATGAGCTGTGTCACCTTGGAGGAGACTAAGGAAACATGATAGGGATTGCAAAGTGGGATCTTGGATTGAATTGTGGACCAAAAACATAACAGAGGGGCAACTGGTGAAATTTGAATAAGGTATGTAGATTCATAGATAGTACTGAATCAATGTTAATTTCCTAGTTTAGATTATTGTGCTGTGGTTATGTGAGATGTCACCAAGTTCTAGAGCTATCATCACACACAATGGTAAAAGATCAAACGATTTCTCCTTTAAGATCAGCAGAATGTCCTTGCCAGTTTTATTCAACACTTTATTTACTACCTATTCATTACAAAAAGGTAAGAAAAATAAAAAGATAGATTAGAGATGAAGAATTAAAATGGTCTTTATTCATCCCAAGCATGCTCGTACACACAGAATATCCCTGAGAATGTATCACAAATCTACTGGAATCGGTGAGAGTTTAGCAAGGTTGCAGGATACAAGGTTAACATATAAAGTTTATTCTATTTCCATATATTACATATCAGCAACCAACAATTGGAAAATGACACAAGGGTGACCAGAAACATGAAATATTTAGGAATCCATTAAAATATAGGCAAGATCTAAACACTAAAAACCTACACAACATTCCTAAAATTAAAAAAAAAAACTTGAAGAGATATACCACATTTATGGACTAAAAGACTAAACACTGGCAGTGCCTGGTTGGCTCAGGTGGTTAACCGTCTGACTCTTGATTTCAGCTCAGGTCATGATCTATGGTTTGTGAGATCAAGCCCCGTTGTCAGGCTCTGCTCTCTCTCCCTCACTCTCTGTGTCTCCCTTGCTCACATGCCTGCGCTCTCTCTCTCTCTCTCTCTCTCTCTCTCTCTCTCTCTCTCTCTTTCTCTCAAAACAAATAGACATCTATTTTTAATGTTTATTTTTGAGAGAGAGTGCATGGGTGCGTCTGCCCGAGCAAATTGGGGAAGGGCCAAGAGAGAGGGAGATTCAGAATCCGGAGCAGGCTCCAGCTCTGAGCTGCCAGCACACAGCCTGATGCAGGGCTGGAACTCACCAACTATAAGATCACATCGTAAGCTGAAGTCGGGCACTTAAATGACTAGCCCACCCAGGCACCCCAATTAACATTTTTAAAAAGAAAAGACTAAATACTATTAAGATGTCACTTGCCCCCAAACTGATCTACAGATCCAATGTAATACCTATCATTATCCCAGCAGTCCTTTTGTAGAAATTGATAAAATGACTCAAATCTATGGAAATGCAAAGGACCTATAACAGGTCTTGAATTTGTTTTATCGTGAAGCTATAGTAATCAGCAGAATGGGGTATGGGCTTAAAGTTAGCCATGCAGATTGATGGAATATAAAGTCCAGAAACAGACTCCTTTAAAGTCAGTTGACTTTCAACAAAGATGCCAAGATAATTCATTGGAAGAAAGAGGAGTCTTTTCAATAAATGATGCTGTTGACAACTAGATACCCTTAAATAGTCAGGTTAAAAAAAAAGAATCTCCACTCTTACCTCACACCACATCCAAAAATTAACTTTGGGTAGATTACAGAAAGTAGTAGTTTATAACAGTTTATAATAGTTTGTAACAGAAAGTAAAAGTTTATAACAACTTTACTCATAATAGCCAAAATTTGGTAACAAAACAATAGATAAATTCTTGTGTATCCAAATAATGGACTATTACTCAGCAATAGAAAGGAACTAGTGATAAATGCAACAATATATGAATGAAACTCGGGACCATTATGCTGAGCAAAAGAAGTAGGACACAAAAGAGAATTTACCGCATAATTCTATTTTCATGAAGCTCTAGAAAAAGTGAAGCTCAGTGACTGTACCAGAGAGCAGGTCAGTAAAGCTGGGGCTGGTCTGTGGGCGTTAACTGCAAAGGCACTGAGGGAAACGTCCTTTATCTGGATTTGGATGATTACAAAAGCATAAACCTCTGTCAAAGCTCTTTGAACTGCAGGTTTTAATTTTTGTTTTTTAAAAAGAGAGAGACAGCACAAGCAGGGTGGTGGCAGAGAGAGAGGGAGACAGAGGTCACCGCAGCAGCACAAGGCTTTTCCATGACAATTTGCCCCCAAACTCCTCCAGGCAAAAAGAGCAGAGGAGGAAGGCTGTGCTCTGACCCAGACCTTGGGGCATTTATTGAGGCGAGTCAGGGCGTCCTGCCACCCCAGAATTCCAGAGAGCCCCTGTGGTCCCGCAGTGCTGGGTCACATCACAGTGCAGCCCCCATACCAGGCACGGCCTTCTGCAGCCTGGGGGCTCACCTGGGCCTCCCGACCATGCAGACGGGACCCTTGCTGAGAACCTTAAGGGGTCCCAGTGTCCTTCAAATCCCATTTGCTCCTCACAGCCCCGAATGTCAGCAGCTGAGGGCGCGGCGGCAGGTCAAAGGGGTCCTGGGTATCACAGGCGCTGGAGAGAGCCTCCCCCATCAGCCAATTCAGGCTACGTACAAGAACCGAGGGACGGAAATTCAATTCAGGCTACGTGCAAGAACCGGGAGATGGAAAACCAACTTATAAAACAGGTATCTTCATTACAACAAGTTACAGAAATTGACCTTTATTTATTTTACTAAAGTCTGTTTAACTTTTGATACAAAGTAAGGTTTCAGTCCAGAAAATCCCAGTCTGTCAGAACAGTACCTGTGTGCACGGTACTGTCACAGTCCTGCTCTGGCTGCAGCTCAGACAGACGGCCAGGGGCCCCGGGGGGGTGGGGGGCCTCCCCAGCCCGCCGTCTGCCTGGGCGTCTGAGCTAGCAGGCCAC
>NC_043701.1:138718272-138742417 GCF_006229205.1 Suricata suricatta | reverse complement strand
GGTGAAAGGAAAGAGGGAAGCCAGGTTATGGAGCCAAGAAGGCCTTTATTTGGGGTCCATAGTCCTCGGGCGAGGTTCCGTGACTCGAGTACCAGGCAGAGTCAGGGAAGTCGCCCGCGATTGGCGATGGGCGGGGGTTTTAAGGGTGAGGGGGTTTCAGGTTTGGTCTTGGGGGGCTGATTACCAAGTAAGGGCATTTTAGGGTCACGGTGGGACAGGATAGATTGCCTGTCTCATCGGGTTGGGGGAAAACTGGAGCTTCATGATTGGCTGTTTCCAAATGGGGCAGGACATCCCAGGTCCGCAGGTGAGGGGCGGGGGTCGTCTGTGCACGTGTTCTCCTCCAGCCCCCGGAGAAATGGCCGCTCGTCGCCATCCCAAGGTGACTTCCAAGGTGACTCTTACAAGTGTCTTCCCATCAGAGACGGCGGCTGTGCCTGCGCCGGCCTGCAGCCTGGAAGTACCCTGCGAACATGCACTGAGAAAGCGGTCATTATTTACAGAAGCGGAAGAGGACCCAGAGGCACGCGCCAGCCCTCAGTGAAATAACACCTTGCCCGGAACTACGGTGCAGTGGTGACTCCAGGTAGAAGGCGGATGCGACAATCTCAGACGGAGAAGAAATGAGAGAACACGGAAGGTGAGACAGAAAGCCCGAGCAACGAGTTTGCAAGACGCCCCAGTGGCCTTCCTGGCGCAGGAGGGGAGCGCACAGCTGCTGGTGTCTGAGCCCAACAAAGACACCGGTCCTGCCACCACATTGGCTAAGCCTCCGTGGTCACCATGTCCCTTCCAGGAGAGGTGCCACTGTCGGGGTTGAGGGGGTGGTTAAGGGTCTGACTTGGGGTCAGGTCATGATCTCATGGTTCATGGGTTCGAGCCCTGCATCAGGCTCTGGGCTGAGCGCTCAGAGCCTGGAGCCTGCTTCAGATTCTGTGTTTCCCTCTGTCTCTTTGCCCCGCCCCCACTCATGCTCTGTCTGTGTGTCTCGCTCTCTCTCTCAAAAATAAACATTAAAAAATATATGGATCCTACATCAAAGGGCTACCTGTTAGTTTGGAGGAGTGAACAGCCATCAAAGGTCATTATAATGGAAGAGAAAGTTGTAAGTGAGCCAGAAAAGGATGGGTCCTGGACTAGGACTCCTGGAGGAAGGGAAGCATTTAGGTCAGGATTAGTTGCCTATGTGTGCTTGGGCTCTGGGGAAAAGGTCTAAGGCTAAGTTAAATTAAGTTGCTCTCATCTGCAATTCAAGAACCTACGGAAAAATGTTGAAGATAAAGGTGGACATAGAATTTATTAACAACAACAAAAAAACCCACAACCCCAAAACATATACTCAGCATATAGGTGCATATGGATAAATATGCTTATTTCCTGCACTTGACTGTGGGTTCATAGTTAACTCCCTCTTCTTCCCCTGTAGCCTTATTTGGCAGTGAAGTGAAAGGCAACTTTATTTGTTGTTTTAACTCTAAGACACTGCATTTTTGGGGTCTTTCGTTAATGAACCCAACGTCCTCCTCTTTCAGTCAATATTTTCATTAATGTCTCAATAATAACAACACCAGCAGTGGCTCTACTTCCATTCATGATTGTTATTCATTGAGTTCAGCATCTCACACAGTTTTAAAGAAATAATCCCATTGTGTTAAAGTGCTTTTTCAGACCCATTTCATGGTTAAGACAGAGGGCTGCTAACATTGACCTTTCTAGACACATCCTTGTTTTTTCATAACCATCAATCATTCGTCTGCAAGTCTATAACTAAGATTTTGCATTCATTAGTGGCCATTTAACATATAACCCCTGACAAAATTATTGCTGTATTAACATCATACTTTTATTATATGCTTAGGTTCCCAAATCATCCTGAGGCCCTTGAAATCTGCTACTTTGCTCATCTTCATAAAGGACAGCAAAAGATTGGAAACAAGCCGAATATGTGTAAATCAGAAACTACCTAAATAAATCATGCCAGACCTCTCCATGGGATAGTATACAGTTGTAAAGAACAATGAGGAGGCACTTGGTGTCCTGTTACGCAGTGATCTCCAAGACACACTGTTCAGACAGCCACATGCAGAGCCCCATGTAGAGGATGCTCCCAGTTTGGGTATAAAGGAGATGTGTGTGAGCTTGTAAAAACATGAAATACTTCTGGGAGGACATACCCAGAAGTGAGATAAGATTTGTTACCATTTGGGAGTGAAATCCCAATGTGCCTGAGAGGCTGGGTTAAGGGGGAAAGTTTTCAATGTGTATACTTTGTTTTTACCCTCAGATACGTCAACATGAGTTTCCAAAGTGTGAGGATATGCACGTATGTAACCGTAGTGCAGTGATCACAACCTGCCAGTTTAACACAAGTGTACTGTCATCGGATCCACAGTCCGTACTGTAATTTCAGCTCTCAATAATGACTCAGTAGTCATTGTCTCCCCCACCCCCATCTAAGACCCAAATCAGGATGACATGTCCTATGAGTTGTCATGTGGTTTAGTCTCCTTTACCTTGGAATGGGTCCTACACCTTTCTTTGTCTTTCTTTTTGTCAACGGCAGCCATGATGAAGCCTCTTTAAGTGGCTTCGCAGGCAGTAAACGTGGACAGGTGGGAACTGGAAGAGGAGGGTCAGAGCATGGAGGCACTAGGGATGGCTGTCAGCTTCAGCCTTTTTCGTGGTCTAATATGTGCAACGCTTCTGAGGACTTGGTGCAATAATGGATTTTTGGCGAGGGTGAGAATGTGCTCCTAGGCTTCAGGGATAAGCGGGTGGGACCCCAGTCATCATAAGTTGGGCCTTCATAGAAATTTGACCCTATTTTGAAGGTTGATGAGGCCAGGTGACATTTATATTACATTCGTAGGTGCCTTAATAAGAGAGGTTGTCTGTAGCTTTCATCAGAATTTTTCAAGGCTTTCTATTCAAAGTTTTAAACACACACAAAAGCAGAGAGTGTTTCATGGACTCTCATGTGCTCCTCCCAATGGTTTTGCTGTCTGGTCAGGGACATGGAAAGGCACAATTTGAAATTGCTCACAAGGCATTCTGGGGATGAGGTGTGTGGCTGGACCTCTCCAAATAGCCACAGAATGTGAAGACCTGCATCCCAATGGTCACTTAAGAGTAGTTGCAGCAGAGAGGGGTTTTCATAATCAGGTAGATAAAATGGTCTCTTCTCTGGATGTCAGTTTGCTTCTATCCCCGGCATCTCTGTTCTTGCGCGAAGGGCTCAGAGACCAAAGTGGCCAAGACAGCAGTGACGGAGATTGGTGTATCAGCTCAACAACATGGACTGTCCTCTTCCTAAAGCCTAATCTCCAACAGCAGAGACCAACGCTGAGTCCCCCGAGCAGCACCATCCTTTGGCAAAACCAGTGAGCTATCACCAACACACAAGGGATAGGATTGTGATCTCACTGACAAGATACTCTGGATAAGGATTTGCTTTTCTTGTCTGCAATACTTATTCCCAAACTACTATCCGTGTACTGGCGGGATAGCTTATTCACCATGATGGTATTATGCTTTTCCTTGCTTCTGACCAGGGAACTCATTTTACAGCAAATCACGTACAGCAATGACCCACGCTCATGGGACTCTGTGGTCTACCATATTATTCTGATTACTGTAGCTTTTTATAAGAAGTCTTGAAATCAGGTAGTTTACATTCTACTTTGTTATCCTTTTTACAATCATTCTGGCTATTCTAGACTCTTGGCACTTTCTTGTAAGCTTTTAGAAGAACCTTGTCATTCTCCACCCAAAATCTACCAGAATGTGAATGGGATTGTGTTGAATCTGTGGATGACTCGGGGGGAGAAATGACATCTTAACTACACTGAGTCAACTCAGAACATGACATATCCCTTTGTTTCTTTAAGTTTTCTTTACTTTCATTAGCAACGTCTTTTTGCACACAGGTCTTGTGTTCCTGTTTTGTTAAGTTCTTTCCAAATTATTATATGGTCTGTGACGTTACTGTGTAAATCGCATGTTTTAAAATTTAATTTTCTGGTAATTTATTGTCAATATTTAGGAATACAAGTGATATATTGACTTTGTATTTTTTTAAAGGTTTATTTCTTTATTTGGGGGGGAGGGGCAGAGAGACAGGGAGAGAATCCCAAGCAGGCTCTGCACTATCAGCACAGAGCCCAGCGTGGGGCTTCATCCCATGCACTGTGAGATCATGACCTGAGCCGAAACCAAGAGTTCTACACCCAACCGACTGAGCCACCCAGACCCCCGACTTTGTATTTTAGAATTTTTGTAAATTTTCTTATTTTAGTAATTTCACTGTATATATCTTAGGATTTCCTACATACCTACATTATTATGTCATCTGCAAATATCTAGTTTTACGTCTTCTAATCAGTAACTTTCTATTTTACTTTTCTCTATTTTGTTTTGTCATGTGGCAGTCTAGTGCAATACTGAATAGAATGATGAGATAGACAATTTTGCCTTTTTCTCGATCACGGGTAGAAAGGGCTCAGCCTTTTATCATTAACTGTAATGATATCTCTCGTTTTGTATTTTGTTCCTTATGTTCACTGAAAACTATTATTTTTTTTAATGTTTTATTTATTTTTGATACAGAGAGAGACAGAGCATGAGGGGGGGAGGGGCAGAGAGAGAAGGAGACACAGAACTGGAAGCAGGCTCCAGGCTCTGAGCTAGCCATCAGCACAGAGCCCGACGTGGGGCTCGAACCCACGAACGCGAGATCTGACCTGAGCCGAAGCCGGAGGCCCAACCGACTGAGCCACCCAGGCGCCCCTGAAAACTATTATTGTAACTTTAAAAATGACCTAATGGGTATGTAACGAATTCAGCAAATCAGTCTGCTGATATTAGAGAACTGATACTGACTTTTGCTAGAGAATGAAAACAATTCAAAAGTGAAAATTTTGTAATAAACTCCATCCCTGTCAAAACCTCTCATGTTACATGGTCACAACTCACTATTCTCTGCAAAAGTTTGTATTAACAAAGCCCTGATGTAAAAATCAAATAATTGAGCAGTGGTGTTTTAAGTGCAGACAGGTTTTCCATGTGTTCCATTATTCACAAGGCTTGAATCTCTCTTTACATCGTAACATTAAATTCAATATGATGACTTAAGTCAATTTAAAAAAATCCATCCTTTTATACTCCAAAAGATTTCTTTCTCTTTTCCTTCCTTCTTTCTTTCCTTCCTTCCTTCTTTCTTTCTTTTTCTCTTTTCCTTCCTTCTTTCTTTCTCTTTTCCTTCCTTCCTTCCTTCTTTCTTTCTTTCTTTCTTTCTTTCTTTCTTTCTTTCTTTCTTTCTTTCTTTCTTTCTTTCTTTCTTTCTTCTTTTCCTTTTCTTTATCTTTGCTCTTTGACTTCTTTTTCTGGTGTGTGTGTGTGTGTGTGTGTGTGTGTGTGTGTGTGTCGGGCTTTTTTTCAATTCTACTTTAGGTCTGTGTGCTTATTTATTTTTAAAAAATGTTTCTTGTGTCTGTTCTTGTCGTCCTGGCCTCCTGCTGGGCTGGTGCTGCCACTGTGGCTTGGGCTTGGCTTCCAGAAGGTCTATGGCTTCCACTTGGGCTGCACTAGGACCGCTTGGCTCTGACTCCTGCTAAGCCTGTCTGGCCAACTGCTGCCTTGTCCAGGCTCTTTTGCTTCCTTTGTTACTGTATCGTTCAGTTCCTTAGACATTGTGCTGATCTTTTTCTCTTCTTTTACAGATATGTGACTTTCGCTATCACCTGCTTTAGAGTCTGGTTCAAGCAGCTTCATCACTTCTTAGTTAAGTCAGAGGAGAGTGGGGAGAAGTAATTAGCTGGGGTGGAGGGGTGTTAGACTGGCCAGTATTCTTGTCGTTTTTGCCCGTTCATTTGCTCTTTTATCTCTCTGCGTGTGTAGTGGGTTAAGAATATAAATTAAATTGTTGCCACTTGATTCTTTGTTGCTCTTGCTTCTAATATGTGCCTTGTGATCCTTACAAGAATTTTTGTCTGCCCCTTAGTCTCTTCACGGAGTACTTTATCCTAAGTGGCTTTGTGATCATGAGAGTGCTTGATCTCTTATGGCACTTGACCTACCTTTTGGGGGGAATGTCCTGTTCATGTTTTTGGCAACTCTCTCCTTCTTCAGCTTATTTTTCTGTTCAGATTAAGAAGCTGTAAAATTTTTTTTGAGAGACAGAGAGAGACAGTGTGAGCAGGGAAGTGTTAAAGAGAGAGGGAGATAAATACAGAATCTGAAGCAGTCTCCAGGCTCTGCGCTAGCTGTCAGCACAGAGCCCGACGCGGGGCTCGAACCCACGAACCGTGAGATCATGACCTGAGCCGAAGCCGGACGCTTAACCGACTGAGCCACCCAGGCGCCACATCTATAAATTTTTTTGTAGATATCTTTTATTAGGTTGAGAAAGTCCATTTCTATTTCAGTGTTTTGCTGAGAAGGTTGGTTCTTGTTGTTTTAATCATAAACAGTTCTTTAATTTTCTTTTCTGTGTCTCTTGTGATGATTATAACCTGTTTCTTTTATTCTGTTAATGTTTTGGATTACCTTAGGTTTTCAAATGTTAAGTCAACTCTGCATTCCTGGGATAAAGCCCACTAAGTCATGTGTATTATCCTTTTTAATATTGCTGGATTCAATTTACTAATGTTCTGTTAAGGATTTGTGTTCAAGAGAGATAGCAGTCGGTAACTGTCTTGTAATAACTTTGTTTTTCTCATCAGGATGATGCTGCATTATAAAATGATGTGGGAGGTATTCCCTTCACCTCTTCTGAAAGTTTTAATGTTAAGACTGGTATTATTTCCCCTTAAATGTTTGCTAGGCTTCAGCAGTGAAGCCATCTGGCTGGCATCTTCTTTGTGAAAAGCTGGGTTTTTTTTTTAAATGTTTGTTCACTTATGTTGGAGAGAGAGAAAAAAGAAGCAGAGAGAGAGGGAGAGAGAATCCCAAGCAAGCTCCATGCTCAGTGCAGGGCCCAGTGAGGGGCCCGTCTCACAACCACACGATCAGGACTTGAGTCGATATCAAGAGTTAGGTGCTAAACCGGCTGATCCATCCAGGCGCCCCTGTGAAAAGGGTTTTAAAAAAATTGTTAGGTATTCAATTTCTTTCATAGATACAGTATCATGGAAATCATTCCTCTCTTTTTCTAAACTTTATGAATTTGTAATTTGTATGATTTATTTTCTCATTCTAAACAAATTTACTGTTGGGGTTAATTCTGTATTAAGTATTTAATTTTTCTTTTTAAAAAATTAATTAATTTTAATTTTTATTATTTATTTATTTATTTAAGGTTTATTTATTTTGAGAGAGAGAGACAGAGTGTGAGCAGGAGAGGAGCAGAGAGAGGGAGACACAGAATCTGAAGCAGCTCCAGGCTCTGAACTGTCAGCACAGAGCCCGACGCGGGGCTCGATCCTATGAGTGAGGTCACGACCTGAGCTGAAGTCGAGTGCTCAACCGACTGAGCCACCCAGGCACCCCAATTAATTAATTCTTAATTTGCATCCAAGTTAGTTAGCAAATAGTGCTGTAATGATTTCAGGAGTAGATTCCAGTGATTCATCCCCTATGGATACCACCCAGTGCTCATCCGAACAAGTGTCCTTTCTAACGCCCCTTCCCCATGAAGCCCATCCCCCACCCACAACCCCTCCAGCAACCCTCAGTCTGTATTTAAGAGTCTCTTATATTTTGTCTTCCTCCCCATTTTTATATTATTTTTGCTTCTCTTCCCTTTGTTCATCTGTTTTGTATCTTAAGTTCCTCATATGAGTGAAGTCATATGATATTTGTCTTTCTCTGACTAATGTCACTTAGCACAATACCCTCTAGTTCCATCCACCTAGTTGCAAATGGCAAGGTATCATTCTTTTTGATTGCTGAGTAAAATTCCATTGTGTATATATACACCACATCTTCTTTATCCTTTCATCCGTCAATGGACATTTGGACTCTGCCCATACTTTGGATATTGTTGACAGCATTGCTATAAACATTGGGGTGCATGTGCCCCTTAAAACAGCACACCTGTATCTGTTGGATAAATACCTAGTAGTGCAATTTATGGGTCAGAGGGTAGTTCTATTTTTAACTTTTTCAGGAACCTCCATACTGTTTTCCAGAGTGCCTGCACCAGTTTGCATTCCCACCAACAGTGCAAAGAGATCTTCTTTCTCCACATCTTTGCCAATATCTGTTGTTGCCTGAGTTGTTAATTTTAGCCATTCTGACTATTGTGTGGTGGTGTTAAATGATTTCTCTTTTTATGTCAGTGCTTGTAATTTGCCTCTTTTAAGGAATAGGTGATTTTATTATGTTGATGAATGTCTTGGAATAAATTTACATATATTATTAATCTATCATTTTAGTGTCTGTAGGACCTGTAATTGTGTTTCCTCTTTAACTCCTGATATTAGTAATTTGTTTCTTTTCTTGATAACTGTAGAGGTTTAACAAATGTATTACATTTTTAAAAGATACAGCCTTTGGTTTAATTGATTTATCTCAATGATTTGTCCATTTTCTATTTCATTATTTTTTTAAGGTTATTTATTTATTTCGTGAGACAGAGAGAGAGAGCATGAGCAGGGGCGGGGTAGAGAGAGAGAGGGAGAGAGAGAGAGATTCCCAAGCAGACTCTGTACTGTCAGCACAGAGGCCGACCTGGGGCTCGATCACGGGATCCAAGAGATTATGACCTGAGCTGACCCCAAGAGTCAGAGACTTAACTGACTGAGCCACCAGGCGCCCCTCATTATTCTTATTCTCGCCTTTGTGTTTCTCTTCTGTTGTTTTAGGATTAAGCTACTCTTTTCTTTCTGCTTTCTTTTTTTTTTAATGTTTAATTTAATTTTGAGAAAGAGAGAGAGACAGAGCATGAGCAGGGGTGGGCAGAGAGAGAGGGAGACACAGAATCTGAAGCAGGCTCCAGTCTCTGAGCTGTCAGCAAAGAGCCTGATGCAGGGCTTGAACCCACAAACCACAAGATCATGACCTGAGCCGAAGTCGGTTGCCTAACTGACTGAGCCACCCAGGAGCTGCTCTTTCTGCTTTCTTAATGTACAAGTTTCGATGATTGCTTTTAGACTGTCCTTCTTCCTTCTAAGCACTGCACCTACACGGCTTCGACTACCTATTCGACAAATGTCCTTTTCTTCCCAGGCCTGATTGCTGTGTCTGTCCCTGGGGGGCACTGGGGAGTTTCAAAGCCCACGCAGCTGCAGCCTCCGTCATTCTGCCTCCTCATCTGTGATTTTAAACAGTGTTTTGTGACCACAGTATTTTGGACTGTTTAAAACCATTTACATGTGGATTTTGAAATAATTTCTTACTGAAATTGCTCATTGTATCCTTCTACATCATAAGACTTGGAGCAGTGGACTGAGGATTCTGGGAGAAGAGGTTTGTGCTTCCATTTTTGTATCCTTTCTCCTGCTTCAGAGGAATTGTTGCTGCAAAGAGCCTCTTCTGTCAGCCCCCTTCTCCTTCGTGTGAAAATGCATCCAGTCTAGTTATACTGAGGTTTCTTTGGCAAGCACACAAGGTCTCTTTGGACTCAGCAGGCATGTTAGAGAAACTGGCTTCTGAATTTGGTGCTAGTGCAGCACGGGTATGAGGATAAAGAGGATTTTAAATGCTATCAGAAATTCTATTGGGTAAAATCAAAGTAAATTCTCTTTTACGTCATTTCCCCCAAATGCCATTTTAAAACAGGTGGCGTTTTAAAGACAGATGTTCCTGTCGCCGTGGGCATTGGGTACAGCAGCCTTCCTGGGCTTTCTCAGCAGAGATACAGACCTGGCGGGTGACCTGGGGGTGTTTCCCCGACATCCAATTAGCGTTCATTGGTTCCAGGCATGGAGAGGAGATGGATAATCTTATAGTCTACAATGTCTGAAGCTTCTTACCCTGTCTTTCCGTATTTTCAATCAATAATCTTTTCTAAAAAACATTTGGATTTCCACTTCCAGGTGAGTTCTGGAAAGTTCTAAGAAACCATCCTTCTCTTTGTAACAATGTGAGGAACTGTATGAGCTACAAAATCATTATTGTTCAAAACCTGCCAGAGAGCTGAGGATGCAATGAATTTTAAATGACCTAATTTCAGTGTAAAGAGCCCTTTTTAGGAGAATGATATAGGAGGCTGCTTTCGTATAGGAGTATTGTAGATGGAGGAGCAGTCCTACCATAGATCGGGGATTTGGGACATGCAATGAGAAACGAGCTCAAATGGTTGAAATTTGCATGAGCTGGTGTGATGTATTAAGATTCCAGAAGACCTAAATGCAAAAGGCTCTCACCTGCAAATTCTCATCTATAAGGCCCCACCAATGTATGGCCCTTGCCTGGTGAAGGTGATGGACAGGGAATGAGTGTGGAGAGAGATTTTCCTAGGAGCACTTACAGGTCCCTTGGTTCTGAGGCTTCACGGAGCACATAGCAACAGCACAGACAAGAAAGCATAGACATCCCTTCAACACACACCTGCCCATCATTTCTTTCCAAATGAATACGTAGTCAAAGGTAGAAGACATATAAAAAAGCAGGAAGATGTGACCCATAATCAAGAGGAAAAAATGGCCGATAGAAACAAAACCAGGAGTAAACGACCCAGATGTTGGACCCAGCAGACAAAATTGTTGTCCGTGTAAAGTCACTGTGAATTGAAGGCGACATAATTGCCGGGGTGGCTCATTTGGTTGCGCATCTGACTTCAGCTCAGGTCATGATTTCATGGTTGGTGAATTTGAGCCCTGCATTAGGTTCTGTGCTGACAGCTTGGAGCCTGGAGCCTGCTTCAGATTCTGTGTCTCCCTCTCTCTCTGCCCCTCCCCTGTTCACACTGTATCTCTCTTTTTCAAAAATAAATAAATATTAAAAAATGTTAAGGAAACATAATTGCAGAGAAAGTGCATGAGTCTTATTTCATTGACCACTTCAGAAAAATTTTTCTGCTGAATAGGCAGATACAGACAATTCTTCACTTGAAGAAGGTGGTCCTTAACCCCCGTTGCATTTTAAACACCCTCTGGACAGTTTAATCTGAATCTCCATGGACAACATGGGCATTTATATATCTAGGTTTGTGATCCCTCAGCTAGTTTCAATGTGTATAAGGCATAGGAACCACTGCTTAAAAGTAAAAGCTTAGTGTGTAGTAGACAAATGAATTTTAACTGTCAATTTCTTAGAATACCTTTGACCTTTGCTTGCTTAAGACGTGGGTTTGCTTCTGATCATGGCTGTACTTCAGAACTAGGGTTGATGGATAAAATACAGGATGCTTAGTTCAATATGCGTTTCAGATAAATAACCGAGAATTTTTTAGAGAGTGTATGTCCCAAATATTGCAAGCAATTTGCTCATTCTAAAAATTACCCCTTTTAGAATCTGAAATTCAATTTTTTAATGTTTTTTATTTATTTTTGAGAGACAGAGAGAGACAGTGCGAGCAGAGGAGTATCAGAGAGAGAGGGAGACACAGAATCTGAAGCAGGCTCCAGGCTCTGAGCTAGCTGTCAGCACAGAGCCCCACGCAGGGCTCGAGCCCATGAACCGTGAGATCATGACCTGAGCCGAAGCCGGCGCTTAACCGACTGAGCCACCCAGGCCGCCCCTAGAATCTGAAATTAAATTGAACTCAACTGGATATCCTGTGCTTTTATGTGCTAATTCTGCACTAATCATGGTTCTACTTCAGGGGGCATGTGACTCCCCACAGCATTCTCCCTCTCTGGCTGAGGATTGGTATTGGGACTCTCTGTTTTACGAAGAGGTTTGAGTTTACAGTTTACACCTTCCAGTTCTCTCCCTAGGACCAAAAACTACATTCATCAGCCTTCTGAAATAAGTCCACAGAGACACTTTCATGACACCCCATAAGGTTTTGGGGGCCCCTTAACCTGTCCTAATGTCTGTTGTGGGAAGTTTTACTTGGTATACAAGAGGGTTGTTAATGGCCATAAGGTATGTAATAGTTTCTTTAGACATAGTTAGAGAAAGAAGCTTCTAGCATGCTTGTATGTCAGTGAACAGAACTGTACCCTGTGAAGGAGGCTTTTGTTCACAAAGCAGTCCTTTAAGCCCGTTAGCTATGCATAGGTAAGGGGAGTTGACACGCTTTAGCATGGAAAAAAGGTACAACACACACGCTGTGTGTGTGTGTGTGTGTGTGTAGAAAATGCTGCTTCTCTTTAGTAGTTAGTGTCAGAGGAGGCGAACTAATTTGCACAAGTTGCCCAGCGGTCTGATGTTTGTAAAGGCACTTAGACCACAAGTGCAGTCTCTCCTGAAACTTGAAGTTAAGGGGACCTGGTGAGCTCCATTGTCATGGCCCTACCCATGGCATTCTGGTAGGAAAGAGCCCCAAAGAATCCAAAAGGGACCCACTGGAAAGGAAAGCGGGTTCTGGGTGAGTGGAGCCAAACCAGTAAGGAACCAGAAGCCCTATTGGATTCAGAGTCCCCTGCCCCCAGCATGATCTGAGGAACAATATCTCAGCACGTGGTGAGAACTACAAAAAAAGTGAAGCCTCAGATTTCCAGTGTAGGACGTCCCTGCAGTTTAGCTGGGAACTTAAACCAGAAAGGGCATCCGGCCAGCAGACCTCCTGAAGGAACCTTGCTGAATTGCCTTTTAATAGCGACACCTTGTGGCAGCATCTTACAATGAGAGCAGAGAGTTCAGCTTGTTCTTTATCTGCCTGGTTTGAGGGATTCTGGAACAATACAGGGGAGGAGAGCACAAGCACGGAGGGGGAGAGAGAGAGAGAGAGAGAGAGAGAGAGAGAGAGAGAGAGAGAGAGAGAGAGAGAGAGAGAGAGAGAGAGAGAGAGAGGCCAGGAAGAACAGAGCTGTTAGCACAGAGGCTGACGCAGGGCTCGAACTCATGAACCTTGAGATCATGACCTGAGCTGAAGTCGGAAGCTTAACCTACTGAGCCACCCAGGGGCTCCGAATGTTAGTCTTCGCGTCAGACTTGCGTTTCCTGTCAGCTTGAAATGACCTTATCTACAAACTGGGTCTCCATGATTCTTCCGGCATGATCAGAGTCATATCCAAAGTCATTTTCATGGCAAATGAATCTGCAGCCTAAGTGAACCCCTATTCACATCACCTCCGATTCCCCCCCTCGCATCCATCATCTCTTTTCCAGTATCAGTGCCTCTGCTTGATCTAACCCTCTTCTCCTGCCTGAACTCCACACTCATCTCCAGGCTGGTTATCCTTTTCCTGGTCCTTCTCCACTCCAGCCTCCCGTCTATGCAGCTAGAAGGGTGATCTTTCTAAAACAAACCCCCACGTTGAGGCTTCCAGAATCTCCACCCCTCCTGGGAAACTGCCCAGCCTGCCTCGCTGTGTACAATCAGACCTCTGTCCCCAACGGAGCCTCTCTTCCTGCTAGTCTCCCAAGAGCTAGGTTCTTCTTTCTGTTCCTGAAGCATTGGGACACTTTTGCTGTACCACTCACCATGGTTAACTGTCCTCGGCACTCAGGCTCTCCAGGAGATTGAACTCATTGAAAGGAGAGATCATATGTGACCCCACTGGTGTCTCCTCGGTGACTAGCATGGCATCAGGGTAGGAAGTGTTGATGCATGGGACAGGGCATCCTGGGGCCCATTTATGATAAGGAGGTAGCCACTCCTTGGGTCGAGGGTCAGTGTGGCTCTTCATTGCATCGTGGGTAGTAAGAAACAAATGGGAAGGGAATGATTGGCCATTATCCACTGTACTGATGCGCCAGTTCTCTGTCTCGTAAAAAAGCTACCACATTGCAGTCTGGCTCTACATAAGAGCTCTCTCATCAAGCAAAAGAAAAACATTATTGCCAGAACTTATTAAGTACTTTGTGTTGATATCTGCAGGAACTATTTCAGGTTGGAAAGTTTAGGCAGGTCCTGAAGGACAGGTGAGAAGCCAGAGTCCGGGGGTACTCCGAAGATTGATACGGGCATGTGGGGGGACATCTGCAGCCACGCATCATCAATGCTCTGACCGAAGGTGGCACAGAGACGTTAGGCGCTGCTAACCAGACTTCCTGGATTCAATCGTGTGACCTAGGACAACTTCCTGGGGGCTTACTGTGACAAAACCGACTCGCGTGTAAAATGAGGACAGGCGAGCACCCCTCCCTTGCGGTGTTATTGTGAGAGGCTAATACCTACCCGGTGCTAGAACAGCGTCTGGCAAACAGTAAGCACCACACGTGTGTTCGCTCTTATTACCAACTCAGGAAGTCCACCCTCATCTTCTGAAAACAGCGCCATGACATCGGGTGTTCTGGGGCGGGGGAGAGAGTGTCTTCCTCTCACCCCCCAGACACTCCACACCCACACCCACACCACTTCTGTTGTTCTTTTGCACACCTCTGTGGAGCTCTGTCTTGGAAAAGAAACAGTCTTCACTGCCCTTCCTCTGTAGAGCTGGTTCACAAGCCACGTTTCCTGTCAGAGTCATTGAATCTGGACCCTCTGACCAATAGATCAGCCTCAGGCATTCGGCCCCATGCCCTGTCTCCTGAGGACGAGGTCCCTGGAGTCTGTCCCTGTTGGTCTCCTCTCCTTGGCATCGCACATTTACAAACAAAAGCTTCCTGAGCTCTTGAGTTACATCTGCCTGTTGTTTTCTGAAGAATGTGCTGTCTCAGGCTCTTCCATTAGAAGCACGGAAGGTGTCCCCTGATGAGTTGCTTACAGCGCATCACGTGCTTAATGATACATGTATAGAGCGCCTTTTCTGGCACTTTTTCTATCAGAGTCTCCTGAGGGCACCAGTTCATGAGCAAAATGTGTCCTTTTCTCTCTCTCTCTCTCTCCCCCTTGCCCCACCCCCCTCTGCCTCTGGTGGTATTGTGGACACAACACTGAGCTTCACGGCAGGAGGGGAGCTGGGTTCCAGACCCCGAATGCCCTCTACCAGCTGTGCGAACTCAAGCAAACCTCTTACCTCTAGGGTTAAATGAGATGCTGACTAAGATGATCCGTAAGGATGCTTCCAGCTCAGGGTTCTTTGAGGCTTCAACTCTTCCCGCACTCCTGGTTTAGAGCTGACCTTCATAAACCCCTTGAAGGGAGTGGCAGGGGGAGCCCCCATCTGCTTCGGTGGGGGGAGGATCAAGGAGGGAGCCAGGCTGTATATTGCACCACAGAGATACGATGCCAGACTGTGCAGCCTGTGTAGCCTACCTCCCAATATGCGCTGTGCTGCGGCAGGAGATCCAAGTGTTCCTAGCGGGATAGGTAATGCTGACTCTTTGGGTGTCCAGTTTGAGATCTGGAGATCTTGTCCCATTGCCACTTACCCACCTTTCATTAAAATGCTGGCAGCTCCTAAGGGGCTGAGACTGGCCTCTTGCTTCTCTTGCACCCGTGACATCCAGTACAGGGCTGGGTGCCCTAAAAATACTTACTGAATAATGTTAAATAATGACAATAAGTCATTGGTAGGATGTGGCTGTTGAGAAACCCAATGTCATCTCAGGCTCCATTAACAGAAGCATGTTAACTAGAATATGGGAGGGGATATTGGCAGCCTCACTGTTGCATGTTGTAAAAGACCTTACCCGTAGAACTGTTTCATTTTCATTACCCAGGAAAGCTCTGCAAGAGTTGGGACAGTGCTGGCCTCTTTTGCTACTGTATTGCCAGTAAAAGCATCGAGCTGGTCAGATACTAAGCTTGCTATAAACACGTTGCCTGCCTGACAGAGAGCTCGTTCTCCTTCAAGATGACAAGGAGGGTTATCAGCAGACCTTGTGAAGAGCAGCAGAAGTACCCGGGGGTTATTTGAACCAACCCAAGGAAGCCTGAGAGTCTTCCACAAATATTTAATAGTACACACCTGTGCTTTCTCCTGCTGCACTCACCTCCATTCCCCTTTCAGTCATAGCATTCTGATTTTGTTTTGGAAATCCCACTGAGCACAGCCCTGTGGGATTTGCTGAATACAGCCTTGGAGGGACCGTTTCTCAAGGTGCTCCAGGATCCCCAGCTAAGACTGGCACAAAACCCAAGTGTGTGCCCAAGCCAAGGGCTGGCTCTCAAAGGATGGTCCCCACACCAGCAACACCAGCATCGCCTGAAAACCTGTTGCAGATGCAAAACTTCAGACACCTAACTCAGAATCAGAAACTCTGGGCATGAGACCCAACAATCCACGTTGTAGGAGTCCCTCCAGGTGATTCCTATGCCAGAGTGGGTCCGGGCATTCTCTGAGAGTTTGCTGATTCCTCCAAAACATTGAAAACAACCGACACCTGATTTTCTCTGGGGTGGCGTGGGGGGCGGTTAAGAAGGCTGAAGCGGGTGACCCTCAGGAGACTGCCCAGGGATTCTTGCTCCAAATGTCCCTGGGGTCTGTCCTATCAGGGATCCAGGTCTTCAGCTTTTCTTTAATTTTATAGGCTTCTCATCTTCCTCAAATTCTTTTTTTAATTAAATTTAATTAATTGATATTTTTAAAGTTTATTTTGAGAGAGAAAGAGAGCATGTGCACGAGTGGGGGAAGGGCAGAGAGAGAGAGGGACAGAGAGAATTCCAAGCGGGCTCCACACTGTCAGCACAGAGCTCGGTGTGGGGCTTGCACCCACCACCGTGAGATCATGACCTGTGCCAAAGTTGGATGCCAAGCCATCTGAGCCACCTCCTCAAATTTAAAAAAATTGAAAATTTTTTTCTGGGGCACCTGGGGAGGTCAGTCAGCTGAACATCCAATTTCGGCTCAGGTCATGATCTCACGGTTCGTGGGTTTGCGCTCTGCATCAAGTTCTGTGCTGTCAGAGCAGAGCTCGCTTTGGATCCCTGTCCCCCTCTCTGCCCCTCCCCCATTCACCCTCTTCTCTCAAAAATAAATAAAAATTTAAAAAAAACAGAAGACATTTTTCCTTCAGTTAGCTAGGGTCAGTTTCTGTTGCTGAGAATCCAAGAGCCCGCTGACACCGGACGGGAAGGATTCGGTCAGATGACCCGTAAGGCGTCTTCCCGCGTGCACACTGTGACCGAGGCTCAGCACATGACTGATAGGCGGATGCATGAGACCAGGTCTCCTTGAGTTTGAGCTCCGAGAGAGTAAAATTGAGCAGGGGAGAGAAAAGAAGGTGAGGAGTGTGGCCAATGCTGACTTCAAGAAGACTGGAGTTTTTGGCTGGGGCAGGATTAGAACAAGCCCCAGGACTCTTGCTTCCAGGGAGAGCTTCTTGGTTGACTTATAAACTCCCTACACCCCATTATTTTCTCTCTAAAGGGTTATTCTGTATTCTCAGCTCATCTCCCCGTCTGCAGCTAAATTAAAATGCACACGTGACTAACAGTAGCCTTGGGGTGCCCCGCACGGGGTGCTTCCTGTTGGGTTGTGCGCAATCAGATGAACAAGGCTTAATCTTGGTTCCTTGGGCCTGATGCTTCTGCGTAGACCCTGCTGACTCACCACCAGCCCTGCCTTCCTGAGCGCTGGGCTGGGGGTCAGCTCCCAGCTAACGCCATCCGCCTTCCCAGGAGCGCCCCGCTAAGCTGGTGCAGTGGGGTGGGGGGCAGGGAGGTAGGCATTTCGGGAGAGCATGCAGGGGTTCTGAAGGATGGGGAGGTTTTGCTTGCTGGTATGAAGATGTGTTGGAAGGGAGCCGTTTCTAAGGAGAAATTTGTATAGATGAATGTCTCCACGTGATATTCAGAGGGCTGGGAAACTCACATGCATCTGGAACAGGAAATGTTCAAAAGCGCCAGTTCATGCTGTTTTCAGGCTGTTTGGGGACAGTCTGGGGTCAGGAGAACAAGGCCCGGCGGCCATGCGGTGCTGAGGCTCCGGGAGGCTGGGCCAATAGCCCTCTCTAGCTCCGTGCCCCTGGTAGCTCTGCCTGCCTCTCGCTCCTCTCTGCCTCTCTGCCAGCCATCCTGGTCCCCGTCTTCTGCTCTCAGCTTCTGGTGTCTGCATGCTGCCTTCTAGCACGACCCCGTGTGGGGTGCACGTGACTGATACCAGCTCATAACAGCTTGGGGACCCAGGGGGACTTTCTCGGCTTGTGGAATCGAATCCTGCCTTTGAACAACCAGATCTCTGAAAGGAAAGGCTGCCACGGGACCCCAGAAACGACTGGAACCGGGGCTGGAATCGGCTGGCAGAGTTCCCTCGCTGCTTCTCCCTGTACGAAGGTTTCAGGGTCCCTCACCACACGGCAGCATCTAGCACACGCAGGAAACACAGCTACCAACAGAGCCCTTGCTCCGCTGTTCCCAGTTCCTACTTCCAGAGAGGGGCCGGCTTTTCCCTTCTGGCTGCCAGGTGGAATTAGAGAGAACACTCAAGTGACTGAAACGCGCAGCTCAAAACCATGACTGCCCCGGCTCCACCAATGACTACCTGCGCCCCCTTGCAAAACTGACTTTACCTCTTTGAACCTAGTTTTCCCATCTGAAAAATGGGGATGAAGGCAGTGCCCAGACCAGAGAGGCAGCTTTTGTGTAGCATTTGGGAGAAGAGGGTGTGGGGCCTCTCAGTTTTGCAGTGTGACCTTGGGTGTCCGGCTTCCTCACCTCTAGAATAGGAGTAATAGCACCTGCTTGCAGGGGCGGGGGGCGGGTGTTGGGAAGAGTAAATGAGTAAATGCAACAGTGAGTGTATCTTCCATGCGGTCAGTGCCAGCATGTATTCCGTGCTATCTCCACGGCTTTTGATGTCCTTTCTACACGGTCTCTGTGTGGCTGCAGCTTCCATAAACTAGATGGGGAACTGTGGGCCATTCCCTCCTTGGCCGGTGGCCACTCCGCCCCTTCTGGTTAAGAACGGGAGTAGGAACCACGAGGGATGTTGTTGCAGGAAATCTGTTGTCGTTGAACTTGAATCTGTTTTTATTTATGTTTTAAAAAAAATAATCATTCTCAAACCTTGGCTCCCTATTATTAACGGATTGCTTTTAGGAATGGATTCTATTCTGAGCACTGAATCAAGCGCTCCGCATCCCGTATTTAATGTAATTGTTCCATCAACACAGCACGCAAGTGTGCACAACCCTCCTTTGTAGATTAAGGAAACGTGCCCGGAGGAGAACAGTGATTCACTAGAGATGCGCACCTGGCGATCGGAGGTGGAGATGTGGGTATTTAAACCCAGCTCGCCCGGCCCCAAAGCCCACACTCCTGGCCCCTGTCTTGGCGGCATCTTCTGCTGGAGGCTGAGCCTGGCTCTGGTTTGCGGATCCCGGAGGTCCAGCAGAGCCTTTCCGTGTGCTTCTCGCTCTCCTCCTCTACCTGAGTCAGGCGGGCCTGTTTGCCTGGAAGCTTGTCCTCTGCTGGCTGGTGTTTCGGCTTGTTCACCTCTGTGCTCCTTCAGACATGCTTCACCCAACTGTGTAGTGGACGTTGTGCCTTAGCATCCCTCCCCCCTCAGAGCACAGGGAACACAGCCAGCGCTCTGGAAAAAGCCCCAGGACTCTGAATATGTCGCGGGAGACAGATAGAAAGGAACGCATCAGTCCCGCTTCCCACCAGACGGTGGCGCCAGTCTGCTGGCCGGCCAGGCTCCCTCACTGGCGGTGCCCTGGGAACTGATGGTTCAGCCTCGCGCCTCCTCAAGACCCCCACCTGGAGAAGAACGGGTTATTGGCGTTACCTGTGGGGCCCGTGGGAGGGCCAGAAGTCACACCCTAAGGTGACCCGAGGGCTCAGGGCTCCTGCTTTCCCAGGGATAGTGGGATGGCCACTCAGTCCCAGGCCTGCAGAGCTCACGGAGCTGGGCCAGCCCTGGCTGGGCATCAGGCTTCTCTGAGCCTGAGATGCCCTGAGCACCGCCTGCACCCTGGGCGTGGTCAGTAAGAAATAATAACTGAGGCCTATCAGAGCCTGGGGTTAAGATACGTGGGGGTGGGAGAGGGCCTTGGACCCAGGCCTCCATCACAAAGGGCCTCAAACTTCAACTTGGGACATAACCTCCAAATCAGGATAGGTGTGTGATGAGGGACGGCACAGGGTACCCAACCCAAGGCCAGAACAACTCCGGTTGTTAAATGTGAAAGAAAGACCATCATTTTTGCAAGCCAGAAACACAAGCTATTTTGCATTTCTTCATTTTTTTTGTACATGCCAGGGGCCCTCAGATAAAAGAAACCCCCAGCCCCAAGTCTCAGAGCCCAGTTCCACAAAAGAAAACCGGAGGCCTTGGGCCCTGGCCGGATTGCTCTGGGACTGCAGCCTCCCCATCGCCTGCAAACTGGCGGGAGCAAACAAAGTGACTCCAAGTCCCTCTGTTGCCCTATTGCTTAAAAAACAAAACATAGAGCCCTCCTCAGAGATGCGGGCATCTGAGAGTCACCTAACTTAAGCTACTATTCATTCATTGCTTCATTGATTTATTCATTTTTTCGGGATTGACCAGGTTCCCCCATGGGCCAGGGCTCCTAGCAGGCTGCCAAAGGCAAAGCCAAGAGACCCAGCAGACACAGCCCACGGCCTCAGTGGGATCTGAGGTTTAGTGCAGGGAGACAAAGAGGCAGTTGCCAAAGTGTGAGCAGTGCCCCAATGGGGAAGTAGACATGGAAGATCAAGGAGAGCTTCCTGGAGGAAGAGGCCCCTAAGTAGAGGCCTAGAGGGGAGGGGAGTTAGCTGGGATACAGAAGTGAGGGGAGGAGTTGGACACTAGGCCTCAAAAACTCCTTGTTTTTCAGGAGTCGCCTCCCTTCCTGGTCACTCCCACTGCAGGGACCCATGACACGGCGAGGCAGGAAGCCTTTCTCTCCACGTGACCTACAGCGTCCTCCGTAGAGGATTAGGAAATCTGTTGGGAGCAATCAGCCTTCTCCACCGGAAAAGTATATCTGGGTGAGTCTGCCCCCATTATGCCCACAACTGCCGGTTTCCCCGGGAGTGCAGAGGGACCTGGGGTGAGAGTCCATGGGTTAGAGGCAGAAGAGGGGCACCCTGCGCCCTTTGGGGAGTGCCTCCCTTCCCCAGCCCGCCAGCTAATCCCGTCCTATTCTGACTCTGAGAGGCCTTCCTGCTGACTTTGACAAGGGAAGAGGCTGGAAGAGCCTGGCAGGGTGGGCTCTGCCCTGACTTCTCTCCTTGCTCCCGCCTTGTGTGGCTCTGCTGGCGGCGGTGGGGGGGGGTGGCTACTCCTCTCAATGATACACTCATGTTTTCGGTGGAGACCGACAAGCCCCGTCTTTGGCCCGCAGTAAGCACCCACAGTGAGACAGCGCTTGCAAGCTGCAATGACTCACATGCGGCGCGGTGCTGCTGGTGTGGCCTGCGCTGGGTCTGGGTAGGTCAGCATCCCTGCCGTCTTCACTCAGGGACTCCGAGGGCCTCTCTGGTGAGAGGAAGCGGCAGAATGGGTTCCCAGCACTCACGTCTCTGGGCCACTGGGGACCTTTCTGCCTTTGTTGGGCTGTGTGAAGGGCCTGGCCGTTCATCTTGGCAGAGCGCTGAGGATGACACCTCACCTATTTATTTTTATTCATTTTGAGAGACAGAGCATGAGAGCGAGAGAGGCAGAGACAGAGGGAGAGAGGGAATCCCAAGCATGTTCCTCGATGTGGGGCTTGATCTCATGAACCCTGAGATCGTGACTGGAGCTGAAATCGAGAGCTGGGCACTTAACCGACTGAGCCACCCAGGTGCCCAGAGTGGCTCTCAACAGAGAGTCACAGTTGTCAGTGCCAGACCAGCACCACATCCTCTCCGGGTCCGGGTCCCAGCCCAGAGGACGGGGGGAGGGGGACGGCAGCACCTTGGAGTCTGGGTTCTGGCCTGGCTGTGGTGTCGCTAACTGCAGGGTGCAGGGAAAGTCCCTCAGAGCACCGCGTGAGCCTAGCTACTCTTGTAAAACAAGGTGCCAGCACCCGCCGTGACTTAGCGCTGGTATGAAGACAGGAGATGGGAACCAGTAACAGCAGTGACAGTAGTTACCACTCCTCAGTGTGTTCCAAGCCAGCTTCCGCACACGTGAACCAGACACAGGGCCTAGGTGTGCTTAGTGAGCCGCCTACGCATGGCAGAGTACATGGGCCCAGGGGATGACACTGTCCTGGGCTCCCCCGACCTGGGTGAGCCGCACAGCCATCCCGAGCCTCCTGTGTGAATCTGGACGAGCCTGTGTCCGTTCTGGTCCTCCGGGCTTGGTCAGTGAGGCGGTGGGGCCAGAAGACCCTGCAGGTCCATCCAATGAGGCAGTCCGTGGAAATGCCGAGGGCAGAGGATGAAGGAGAGCAAGGAGCTGGTTAACAATGATGGGGGAAGACGGGGACCTGACGGACCAAGACCTGACTTCCTAAGGGACGCGAATCCCCCGGATCCTCCTTGTGATGCTTCTCAGCCTGACGGAGAGTGTGGTCCTTAGTGGTAAAAGGGCTTTTGCAAATGAGCACACTCTCCTCCACTTGGTGGTGGGGACATGCTGCCTTTGCAAGTCAGCCACAGGTATCAGAAGCGATGAAGGTGGACTGCAGCCCCAAACCCTGTGCAAGTTCCGGAAGGTCCCTTGATCCAACTGGAAAGCAGTTGTAAGCAGTCCAGCTGCCCAAAGCTAGGTCTGGTGACCATTTCCTCAGAGTTTGCAATGGTATTATTAACGTTCACCAAATGCCCATGTAATTTCCCCACCCACAGTTCACATTGGACCTCTCTACACTAGTTCCCATCTCCTGTCCATGGCCCTGACCCAAGATCAGTAGGAATAGAGTCACCGTTTAACGAGCACTCCCTGCGTGCCAGGCAGCGTGTAAATGCTTTACGTGGATTGTTCTATGTGATTCTCCCTGAGGAGCTCTGTGAGGCCGTGGGGTTAGTGTCACTTCTCTTTACAAATGAGGCATCTGCGACCCAGGGACTTTATGTGGCTTCCGTGAGGTCACACTTAGGGAGTGGCAGAGCCCAGTGGCAAAAACCAGGGCTGTTGGATTCCACGGATCTTTGTTCTACGACATGAGGAGAGATTTTTGTGCTCTGTTATTTTATTGTTCCTTGCACTGACCTGACCAGTGTTGTTCGCCGACGTCAGACCGACTTCAGCTCCCCCAGGAGACCGGCAGCTCACATTTTCTTCCTTCTGCTCCTGCCGTTCCGTCTGATGAAACTTGGGAAGTGTCCCCAGGAGAGCCCAGGAGAAGTGTCCCCAGGCAAGCAAACTCCACCTTTGGCCCAGGGCCTAGGTCTTCTGGTAACAGCAGGACTCAGCCCACCCTTCACCTGACATCCAAGCAGACAGTGGGACGAGAGAAAGAGTCTCTGAGGACAAGAGGTGGAGATCGAAATGTTTCTTCCTATGAGCATTCTTTTTCTGGGGTTGGGAGAGGACCAGTGAGAGGGGAGGGAGTAGTTCCTTGTAGCATCAGACCAGTTTGCCCCTTCCCTGGGCCCACATGTTTGTCCTGTTCCTGGTTAGACAAGAGGGAGGTGCAAGGACACCCAGACAGCGGGTGTTCCCAAGGCCGCGGAGACATAACCTTTCGTATTTGGGATTCCCTCCTGGCTTGCCCAGAATTGTCCCTCCCCCTGTCTTTCAGGAAAGGAGCAGTAGCCCAGTCACAGTAAGGAATAAGCCACTGTGGATGCTTAGTAGCTCGCTGCTCCCCAAGGCGCTGAGGGGTGAGGTGGGAATTGAGGGAGTGTCACATGTCAGTGAGTGGTCTGGGGGAGGGGGACCCAGAGGCTGGCTGCTGCTGCTATTGTTCTCAAAAACAATTTTTTTTGAAGCTTTTGTAGTTTAACTTACACCTGCCCATACTTCAGGCCCATATCAGCGGACTCTTAGCAGACTCACACCCAATTTCCTTGATCTCTGTCCTCGGGGATCCCTGGGCCCTGGAAATACCTCCTGGCTTCCTCCAGGAGTCTCTCCATTCATAAGCAGTATCCCTGTCCAAATCCCCATCGTTGAGGCCTCAGTTCAGAGGGCCCCCCACCCTGAGATCCCAGGTCTGATGGGGATGGAGGAGGGTGACTTGGGGAGAGCAAGGCCAGAGCCCACTTTGATGGCAGCCCCAAAGTGTGGCTGCAGCCCTAGTCTGAGACCTGTGGTGGAGATGAGCCCCTGAGCACTCAGAACACCTGCCGGCTGCCTGCGTGGGCTGTGTAGACCCATGGAAAGCTCACCCAGCTTGGAGCAGGGACGCCTGGGTGTGCGCCGGCCCCGTCTGTCAATTTTCCCCCCTG
>NC_043701.1:138707354-138718172 GCF_006229205.1 Suricata suricatta | reverse complement strand
GATGCTTAACCGACTGAGCCACCCAGGCTCCCCAAGTAAAAACACTTTTAAACGGAAGTGACATTGTGTCTGCTGGGATAGTTTCAGTGAACAAGTAAAAGAAAGCAAAAGCCCAGCTGGCTTAAGTCATAAAGGAGGTGTGTTGGCTGCTGTGACTGGGCAGGCACCGGCCCGGGGCTCCCCTGCGTGCCCTTAGCTCTGCCCCGCTCTGCCCTCCTCCCGGTGCGGTGTCACCCCGAGGCCTGGCTCAGGCGGCTGCAGGATGCATGTGTTCTCACTGCACCCCCAGCTGAAGATTCTTGAGAAGGAGGGGCGATCTCCCCCAAGTCATCCACCAGTCCTGCTGCTGTATTTCCCAGGTCTGAATTGGGGCATCTAACCATCACGGTCTCTGAGGGGCTCCAGGAAACGACACTCGTTTCTCTGAGTTATAGAAACAATTGATATATGGAACCAAAGAGTAAAATAGGACCTTTAGTCCTGATCCTGTTGGAGGCTATCACCCAGGGTGAGAACACAGTGAGCCTGCTTCCAGAAGCCCCCAGTGAGGACAGCCTGCTCACCCAGCTGGGGGCTCCCCATGTAGGACACCTGCCAGGCCAGTAAGCCTCCTGGGATGGAGAAGCGGAGGTGACGGTGTGCTCCCCGCACACACACCTCCTGAGGCTCACTGCGGAGGGAAGACGAGCTGAGCTGGGCTGAGCATGCCCGATTCGTCTTCTCTGGTTTTCATTTAGGTGGATGACTGTGCCTCTCCTGGGGCGCAGGGAGTAAAGGGGTAGAGAGAGGTCAGAAACCACATTAATGGATTTTCTAAGGGAAGGAGACATTAAGTGAGGGGAAGACACATTCCCCTCCCTCTTGCCCCTCAAATCTCCATTCCAGAACCCTCTGTGTGGCCAGGAGAATATCATGCACTAATTAGCTTAGCCCTGGTTTAACGGAACTGATCAGCAGGGCCTGGGTGGGGGTGGGAGGGCTGGAGTCACACCAATAGATGGAAAGAATATGCAACACAGACAGTGTGACGCAGTCGCTGAGGTGACGTCTCCCCTCCCCTCCATTCTGTGGGTTCCGGACAATGGGAATCTGATACCAGAGATACTGAGAAGATCATCTTCAGTTCAGTAATGCATAAAAAAGTCGCTTAATAACTATGATTTGTTTAGTGTTTATTTCAGCCAAGTCCAATGACAAGCTGGTTTAATCTCAAAAGTCAAATAAACTGGAGATTTCCACTTCTGGCCCTGAGGGAGTACTTATACCAGAGTAACCCTCCTTCTATAAATAACTACAAAACTAGAAAAAGATATATGAAATAAGACTTTTCAGACATTGGACAAGAGAGAGCGGTGCCCTGCGCTCACCCTGGCTTTCTGCCCAGAGGCACATAGCAGAACCCGGCACTGGAGGGGGCCCACGCGGGCTCCCCGAGCTGGGCAAGCAGATTCAAGTGCAGGGAGGTGGAGGCATCAGGAATTTGTGGGGCAGAATACCAGAGAGGAGAGAGCTCTGCTGACATAGAGCTCCAGAACTCTCCCTGAGGATCCCTGTACTGTGATGAACATGTCCTGGAGTTAGATGCCGGTGATAGTTACAAGATCTTGTGAATACACTAGAAACCAATGCATTATACACTCTACAAGGGTGCATTTTATGGCACATGAATGACATCTCAATAAAGAACAAGTGAGGAGAGGGGTGCCTGGGTAGCTCAGTCGGTTGGGCATCCACCTCTTGGCTTTGGCTCAGGTCACAATCTCATGGTTTCATGGGTTTGAGTCCCACATCAGGCAGCGGGGAGCCTGCTTAGGATTCTCTTTCTCTCTCTCCGCCCCTCCCCCACTTGCTCTGTCTCTCAAAAAATAAATGAACTTAAAAAAATTTTCTTTTAAATTGGGGGCAAAGAGGACCCCCTGATGTCTTTGGCTGAATAGTAAGCTACATATGTGTAGGGTGACACTCCAGAGACCAGACAATACACAATTACTGGGGGATGGGCAACACGCAGGGAGCTGACTCCCTACCAGAGCACGCACACTATTGGGAGACCTGAGTTTGACCGACCGGAATGGAGAAACCTCCGTGGACACTGGGAGCTCTCAGCAGGGGCTTCACAAAGATCACGTCCTGGACGAACGGTTAAACTATCCCTAAAGCAAAGGCTGTCCTAGATGTACTTCGACAAAGCTTTTAAAAAGTTTTGCTTTGAAGGGAGCAAGTAGATCCACAAGTCACTGTTGGAATAAACCATTTTTAAATGAAGACAACAAATTCTAATACTCAAAAACATACTAATCATAAAGTCCAGCCTATAATACAATTTTTTAATCAAAAAGAAAGAAAAAATAATGGTTGATAGAAACACACCTAGAAATGGCACAGACAGCATATTGCAAATAGCTCTTATTTGAAGAGAGGATGACTGACTGTTTTGCAAATAGGATGAAAACTGTATTCAGATATGAGAATTTCAACAAATGACAAGCAGAAGAAATACAAAGAAAACCATACCAGGAACATCAGAGAATGACTGAAAACTAATGATAAAAAGGAAAGAAATCTTAAAAGCAGCCAGAGGAAAAGAAATTGTATATAGTAGAATGAAAATCAGAATGAGTCTGACTTTTCATCAGAAACAACTAAAGCCAGAGATAATGGGAAAACCTAACCCATCTTCCTTCCATAGACAAGGGAATTGTGGCTCACAGCGATGAAGGTAAGTGCCTAAGTCTTACTGGAGAGTGGAATTTAAACTCTGGTCTTTTGACTTTAAAATCTGATTTTCTGGGGCGCCTGGGTGGCTCAGTTGGTTAAGCATCCAGCTTCGGCTCAGGTCATGATCTCACGGTTCGTGGGTTCGAGCCCCGCTTCAGGCTCTGGGCTGACAGCTAGCTTGGAGCCTGGAGCCTGCTTCGAATTCTGTGTCTCCCTTTCTCTCTGACCCTCCTTTGCTCATGCTGTCTCTCTCTGTCTCTCAAAAACAAATTAAGAAAATTTTTTTTTTTCTTTTTCCCAGTTTGCCCCCTTTTAACTTAGGAGAATATCGGTAAAGTTTTTATCAGAATTACCATGTTTATTGTAAAAAAACCAATATACTAAAGAGCTGAGAAGTAAGTAAAAGTAACCTGAAGCCTTTCACCTCCAGGATAAATCATTTATACACTAGTAAATATCTGCCAGTTACAACAATGCGTAGATACACCCGCACGTATATGATGCAGTGGGTCTGGATCACACTCTGTGTAACTGAGACTGCTGATTGCCTGCCAAATATATATCTCATCTTCTCCCTTAGTAACAGGGCTCTGAGCAATATCCCTTGTTGAAAAAGTCTCTTTTCTAGCCTCCCTGGCTGAGAGGCGTGGCCAGTGATGTGTGTGTGGTAGGGCTCCACGGAAAGTTATCGTGGCCCCTTTCCAGGATTCCCAGATCATGGGAACGATGGCCCAAGCTCCAGTGGTCATATTGTGGGCTTGAGGATAGATACCACCATCCCCACATGACGGAGCAGAAGGACTGACGGACCCGTAGCCTCTGATGATTTCAAGGAACTGCCACACCAGCTTCTTTTATGTAAGAGAACAAGCCATTAGTCTGTTTAAGCCACTGGGCTTAAAGAACCATGTACCCCTGTGTAGATTTTTAAGTTGACAGCTAAAATTTTTTATTAGTTTAAGTAATTGCAAAGAGTGAAGTTCTGACTTACCGAAACTGTTAACATTCTAAAACTGACATCACTTTAAAATGTATTTAAAGACATAAAAACATCATGGCAATCTAATACCATCATTTTAAAAAATGCACAAACACATATTGGAGAGATATACAGTGGACTATCACACAGCCATAAAACAAGAGGAGACTGTGCCATTTGTGACGATCTGGATGGATCTGGAGGGTACTCTGCTGTGTGAAATAAATCAGAATGAGAAAGACAGATACCACGTGATTCCATTCATAAGCGGAATCAAAAACACACACATGAATAAACAAGAGCAGAATCAGACCTATAAATACAGAGGATGAAGTGATGGTTGCCAGAGGGAAGAGGGGTGTGGGGGGGGGCAAATGGGTGAAGGGGAGTTAGAGATACTGGCTTCCAGCGACAGAATGAGTAAGTCCCAGGAATAAAAGGCACAGCCTAAGGCATGTGGTCAATTGTAATAGAGACGTAACAAGACAGGTGATGGCTACGCTTGTGGGGAGCATAATGTATAACCTTGTTCAAATTACTAACGTAGCCTTGTATGTCAACTATAATCAAATAAAAAATTACATGAAAAAATATTTAACAGCCAAATTTTAGCTCATTAGTTTTTTTCTTGAACTCTTATTTCCCTTCTATATATCTTACAGAATTTCATCCTAATGTGTTTTTTAAGCTTGAAAGTCATTTATAGATTACATTATGTTGTTTTTATTTATTTATTTTGAGAGAGAAAGAGGGAGAGAGAGAGAGAGAGAGAAAGAAGGAGAGAGGGAGAGAGATGATCCCAAGCACACTGTGCACTAGCAGCTCAAACTTGGGGCTTGAATTCATGAACTGTATAAGATCATGACTTGAACTGAAACCAAGAGTAGGACGCTTTTTTTTTTTAATGTTTATTTTTGAGAGAGAGCACACACATGAGTTGGTGGAGGGGCAGAGAGAGAGGAGACAGAATCCCAAGAAGGCTTTGTGCTGTTATTGTGGAGCCAAATGTGGGGCTCAAACCCATGAACCATAAGATCATGACCAGAGTTGAAACCAAGGTTCAGACACTTAACCGACTGAGTCACTGAGATGCTCCAGATTACTTTATCTTGTGCCTCTTCAATAAGATTACACACACACACACACATTAAAATTGTGTCACCATGTATCTCTATAGATTGAAAATTTGATAGATTGTGCTATGTTGCAATCTTAATGAATACACAACTGAGCAAAACAATAGAAATTAAAATTTTAAATAAATAATAAACATATAACTAAATAATTGGAAATCCATTTCTTAATAACATAATTTGAGCATTTAAAAACTAATTGGTTCATTTATCTATGGTTGAGTATCATTTATCTGCGGGTTAGTAGTATTATAATGAGACAGGATTCAGCTAATTTCTCTTCCTATTGATGGTTTTGGTAGAGTTAGGCACTAGGAAACCTTGTTCACATAAACAAGTAAATAAAAAATGGAACAGGTTTTATTATAGCACGGTTGTATAATTCTTTGAACTTTTTATGAGTCACATGGTAAAAATCACAATGATATATTACCGAAAACCATTTTTAAAATTCTATCAGCTGATAGTTTGACTAAGTCCTTCTTTAGTTTTGTTGAGAGCAAAGCATTAGAAACCATTGATTTGCAAAGGATTTGCAACTCAGTCATTAGAATGATTCCCATTCTCAATTTCTGGGAAGTATTGCATGGAGACTGTGTACCAAGTGCTGTGGAATGATTATTATTAATTGAGAGGCTATCCATTAACTCTCATTCCCTTACAGGGCAACCTTTGTGTAAATTGACATTCACAAAAAAAGTTGGGAAAAATCCAAACATAAATTTCAATTTACTCTTATCAACATAATATTTCTGATGAAATGCTTTTGTTTCAGTGCAAGCTTTAAACATATTTTCATCCAAATCTTGGAAAATGTCCACTGAATATCCTAGATGGCAAAGCTAGTTCTTATTGCCAAATCAATTAGCCAAGTTAAGTTTATTTACTTTGAAATATGACACACATGCAGAAAAGTCTAGTAGGCAAAACTTTATGGGTCAATAAATAATAAAAAAGCAAATGCATGTAATTATCACTCTTGACAACATCTCCCAAGCCTTGCCACATTCTTTTTTCCACTGACATTTCCCTCTCCTTCTCCTAGAGGATAATGGGGCATCTGGCTGGCTCAGTCAGGAGAGCATGTGACTCCTGATCTCAGGGTTGTGAGCTCGAACCCCATCATTGGGCATAGAGGTTACTTAAAAAATACTATCTCTGCCTTTCTCCTAGAGGATACCACTGTCCAGACTTTTATGGTAACTATGCGTTTCCTTTATAATTTTGCCCTATGTATACTCATCCCTAAACAGTACAGTTTTGCCTAATTTTGAATTTTTATAAATAGAATCTTACTGTGTTTGTTTTTGAAATGTGTATCATAACATTTTGAGAAATTCACGCGTATACTTCTATGTAGCAGTAATGTGCTGCGATGTCATTTCGGTACAGCTGACCACTGTAGGAAATCACCACAATATATATCCGTCTTGCTATTCATAGAACTTTGAGTAATTTCCAGTTCGGGATTGTAAGAATCTCATTGTTATGAATATGCGTTTTGTTGCATCTCGGAGCAGAATTGCTGAATTCTAGTGTAAGCCGATCTTCAGTCACAGTACATGGTACCCAGCTGTTTTCCAAAACGGTTCTACCAAAAATACCCTCCTGCCCTCCTTAGGAGATCTCCCGCTGCTGCCCAGCCTCACCCACCCTTGGGTTCATGCGTTCAAGCCGTGTGCATGGTCCATGTTTGTCACTCCGTATATTTGTCAGCCTTTGTACGTTGTTCTTCCTGGTACACGCTGGTGGGCGTACAGTGCTATCTCCCTGGGATTCTATCAAATTTCTCTGATAATAAATGGGGCCGAGTTCCTCCTGTGAGTTGTTTGTTCATGATTCTTGGCATTTTTTTCTTGAAACAGTTATCTTGCTGTTTTGTAGGAGTTCTTTTTATATTTTGGGTATGATCCCATTATCAGTTGTATGTGTTGCAAAGATCCTCTCCCACTCTGTGGTGTGTCTTTTCAGCCTTTCAGTGCTTGTTTCTGGATGAACGTGAAGTTCTTAACTTAATGGGGTCCAAGTAAGAATCTTCTCTGTAATGGTTAGCTTTTTGTGCTTTGACTAGGAAGGTGGTTTTTTTGTTTTGTTTTGTTTTGTTTTGTTTTCTTGGTTTTTTTTTTTTTTACAGTAGGGCCATGAAGATAGTTTCCCATATTACCTTCTAGAAGCCTTATTCTTTTCTTGTACATTCAGCTTTACAATACACCTGGAATTAATTGTTGTGTGAAGTGTGAAGTAGTTTCATTTTTTTTCTCGCCATACAGATATCCAGTATTCCACTTTATTTATTAAATTCCACTCTGTTGGAGAGCCACGTTTGTTAAATTGTGTGTGCGTATGTGTGTTTGTGTGTATGTGTACGTATATGCATGCTTGGGCATTGCAAGGTTTCTGGGCCTTCCAGCCTTTGGGTGTATTTCTCCAACCCTGTGTCAGGATGACACTGCTTCAATTACCATGTTTTTATAACAAATCTTGGCTATTGTGTTAGTCTGGGGCCTCCAAAAAGCGGACACCAAGATGGCGTTAAAAAGTAAAATATAGGGGCACCTGGGTGGCTCGGTCGGTTAAGCATCTGGCTCTTAATTTTAGCTCAGGTCATGATCTCATGGTTTGTGAAACTGAGCTCTGCATCAGGCTCTGCATTGACAAGGTCGGGCTTTTTTGGGATTCTTTCTCCCTCTCTCTTTGCCTCTTTCCTGTTCACAAGCTCTCTCTCAAAATAAATAAATAAACATGAAAAAAATCAATAAGTAAACTTCATTCAGGGGCACCTAGGTGGTTCAGTTGGTTGAGCATCTGACTCGATGTCAGTTCAGGTCATGATCTCAAGGTTTGTGGGGCAGAGCATTGGGTAGCGCTCTGCACTGATGGCATGGAGCCTGAATGGGACTCTCTCCTTCACTCTCTGCCCCTCCCCCACTCATGTTCTCTCTTTCTCTCTTTCTCTCTCTCTCTCTCAAAATAAATAAACATTAAGAAACAAATTTCATTAAAAGAATGGTTATGTGAGAGAACATAGGGAGAGACTTCCTACGGCTGGGAGAGTTGTCAGCCTGTCCGTCACAAGTCTGCTTGCAAGCAAAGGGGAGGAGAGAAATTGGGTGGAACTGTTCTAAGCAGGCAAAGAAAGGTTTGGCAAGATTATTGGAAATCTGAGGCCAAAGCTGGGTGTCAAGAGCCCCTTGTCTCCCAAGAACAGGTCTGCTTTATTATCCCCAAATGCATTCAGGGCCTGGGGTCCTTGTTCAGTTTTTCTCCTTATACTTGGAGTTCTGCAAGGCACTCTCATGGCTGCCATAGTCTGCTATTGCTCGTATATACACATACAATTGATGCTTGTCTATTGATCTTTTATTGAACAGCCTAAACTTATTAGTAATTCTGACATTTAAAAACATATTTATCCTGAGAGAGAGAGAGAGAGCATAAGCAGGGGAGGGGCAGAGAGAAGAGACGATCCCAAGCAGGCCCCACTTTGTCAGTGCAGATCCTGACGTGGGGCTTGAACCCACACACCATGAGATCATGACCTGAGTCAAAATCAAGAGCTGATATTTAACTGACTGAGCCACCCAGGTGCCCCATTAATCCTGACATCTTATTTGCACATTATTTTAGATTTTTTTTTCTACACACAATCCAGTTACCTGTTCCTGATTGCTTTATTTCTTCCCTTTCCAACCTTGTATCTTCTATATCTTCTTGACTTATTGCACTGGCTACTTCCTATACCAAGTTAAATAGAAGTGAACATATTTGTCTTGCACCAAATCTCGAAAGGCAAAATTTCCACATTTACAAGCAAATTAGATTCTGCTGTATGCTTTTTGTTCACTTCCCCAGATTCATTGTCCTTACTTTTCCAGCTGCACTGTGCCCCAGGAGGCAATTTACAGACACTGAATCAATGGCTTCACTGCCCTTTGGCTTTAGATTTGTTGTGGCCAGTTATAGGCACTGATGTGAAGTAGGTTAGGGAGGAGAATAGCCCTGAGGTATTTGTTTCCCAGACGACCTCACTGCCGTGTCACATGGATTAGGTGTGTCCTTCTACCAAAGGCTACAACTTATGTCACGTAGGCCCCTCCATATAGCCACTCTTTTCCATTTTATACAAATGCTCCTTTCCTTTGCCTCTTCAGATCCTTTTGCCCACTACTAGCTCTAGCATACTACATGACCCCTTGTTAGTTTCTTTAAATGCTACCCCACCTTTGTAAGTGGTTACTGTAGTAAACTTGTCAGGTCACCCCATCTGAGGGTACCATTTGCTTCTGCTTAGTTTCTAGAACAATTGAAGTCTAGTGTACGTTTTATCAGAGAATGAGGTTTTCTTCTATTTGGCTGAGTTTTCTTTTTTTAATTTATTTAAAAGTTTATTTATTTATTATTTATTTATTTTAAGAGAGGGGGTAGGGGAGAGAGAGAGACAGAGACAGAGAGAATGTGTGGGGGAGAGCCATAGAGAGAGGGAAGGAAAGAGAAGCCAAAGCAGGTTTGTGCTGTCAACTCAGAGCCTGACATAGAACCCAAACCCATGAATTGTGAGGTTATGAAACCCACGAATCGTGAGATCATGACCTGAGCTGAAATCAAAAATTAGATGCTTAACTGATGAAGCCACCCAGGTACCCCTGGCTGAGTTTTCTTAAAAAGTGTGAGTCAGGAGGGGAGCCAAGATGGTGGAGAGGAAGGGAGCTCTGTAAACTCCGTCCGCCCCATCTATCAAACTAAGAAGGATATTACTCTCATCTGCAAAAGTGGAAGGAGAAAATATGGACTCCAGAAAGAATAGAAACTCAAGGATACCTGAGTGAGTGAGTGCGAACTGGGGATATCTGAAAACAGGCCAGCCTGGGACGGGCAGGGGAGGTAGGATTCCCCAGCCCAACGTGGGGCAAGCGTGGAGCCCGAGAGACAAAGGGGAGAGACAGAGAGTCTGAGCATGCTCATAGTACTGTCTCTGCGGAAGAGGTACTGTCTCTGGGGAAGAAGTAAAGAATGTTTGGCCGCGCTTGGAGAGAAGGACCCACTCCATAGATAACTGCTGGGTAGCCAGAATCCCGAATCCGGGTGGTGCAAGGGAAGGAACAGCTTCCAGCCCTAAGCCATATCGGCGCAGAAGCAGCGGCAGTGGCAGCGGCAGCGTGGCGAGAAGCGGCTGCAGTAGCGGCCCCCGCGGCTGCACCGGGGTTGCACACTTTGAGAGGCGCATGGGGTGCGGTGAGAGGCGGCAGCAGAGGTGCCCCAGCAGCGGCTGCACCAAGGGCGTGCGCACTTCGAACTTGGTTTTGGGAACGGGACCACGCACCTCATTTCCACGGCGCATCTTGCCCCCTGCATTGGCTGTGCGAATTCCGAATCCCGGGTGCTCACAGGAAAAAATAGGGCCCACACCTACGCAACCGCAGATGGGGAGTCGGCGGCGGGTGGAGTCCTGGGAGCGCGCTGGGCTGCGGGAGCTCCCAGCTCATTTCCAGCAGTGCACAGCGCCTTGAGCAGCAGCTGTCCGAAACCAAGAGAGACTCAATTTTTTTTTCCTTCCCCCATTGCAATCACGATCCTGGCTGGGGGTGGGGACTCTGCAGTTGGGTCTATGAAGGTGCGCACTTCACCTATTGCTGCTCATTTCGCCTTAGGCAGGGGCAGCTGAGATCCCTGCCTGACCCAAGACAAACTGATTCCTCCCCCTAAGAAGCTAGCCACCAAAACAAATACATTTCATCTGTGATAGCACAAACGTGCATGGACTGGAACTTTGAACTGAGGCGGGTCTGGAAAATACAACTCGGCTCAACTGCGGCCCAAGGAGATCGGACTCATTAGAGTGGCCTACAGTGCCTAGTTCAGCGGAGCTCGGCGTGCCGCCATTCTAATCTCCATAGACACCAAGGCGGAGCCTCTGAGAACAGCCTCTGAGACCTACCACATCAAACCACGCCTATACACGAGGGGGAGCTGCTGCTTTTGTAAAAAAAA
>NC_043701.1:138705956-138707254 GCF_006229205.1 Suricata suricatta | reverse complement strand
GATGTTGAGCATCATTTTATGTGTCTGTAGGCCATCTGGATGTCCTCTTTGGAGAAGTGTCTGTTCATGTCTTCTGCCCATTTCTTCACTGGATTATTTGTTTTGTGAGTGTGAAGTTTGGTGAGTTCCTTGTACATTTTCGATATTAGCCCTTTATCTGATATGTCGTTTGCAACTATCTTTTCCCATTCTGTTGGTTGCCTATTAGTTTTCTTGATTGTTTCCTTTGCCTTTCAGAAGGTTTTTATCTTGATGAAGTCCCAAGGGTTCAGTTTTGCTTTCATTTCCCTTGCCTTTGAGGATATGTCGAGTAGGAGATTGCTGTGGTGGAGGTCTAGGAGGTTTTTTACTACTTTCTCCTCGAGGGTTTTGATGGTTTCCTGTTGGGGCCCATCCAGCCAAAAAGCCTGTGGAGGTGATTCCACTGTGATGGCAAAGCCTCCGGGGGGAGCGTATGTAATCGCAAAGTCCCTAGCCTTGTCTAGGAAGGCGCTACTCTGAATAACGGTTGGCCCTCCCCCCATTTGAGGATCAGGACAAAAGAACAGAGGTCCTGGGGGACTGGGGTGCAGTGCTGTGTGGCCTATAGGGACCCTGCTTCTTCTGCTTGAAAATGTGTGCGCTTGACTGCTTGACCTAAGTGGATCAGAGACTGGGGTTAGTTCTCCTATTATTCATGCCACTTGGTAATTGTGGTTTCAGTAAATGGGCAGATTTTCTGATTGAAACTTTCCCCCTAGTTAGAGGCACTTAACTCACAGACCATTGTTTGAACTTTTAAAGAAAAATAGCGTTGTCATAAGCTTCAGTTAATATTACACTATATATGCAAAGTAAGACCCCCGCTGATGTATTTTTAGTGATTAAATTATGTTTTTTGATCTTCTGTATTATACTTCATTTCTGTCTTTAACTTTCTGTTCTCTCTTCCATGAAAACAATGATCCTTTCTGAAACATGTGATTCTTAAGAAGTTACAAACAATGTAATCATTAAAAGAATGATGTAATCACCTATGGTATATAAGACACCAAGTTTCACAGTAAAGTGTGGTCTCTTCCACCATTCATGTTGTCTGTGTTCTTTCTTGTAGATATTTCGCCGACACCAACCCCCTAATCAGGGACCCTTAGACTCTGGTGCGTGGGCTGGTCCCCTGCAGTTTCCTGTCTCACATTCAGGTCTTTCAGCCAATTTGAGTTTATTTTTGTGTACGGTGTAAGAGAGTGGTCTAGTTTCATTCTTCTACATGTTGCTGTCCAGTTCTCCCAGCACCACCTGCTAAAGAGGCAGTCTTT
>NC_043701.1:138658605-138705856 GCF_006229205.1 Suricata suricatta | reverse complement strand
AAATGAACTGAGAGTTGAAGGGGAAGGGGGAGGGGGGAAAAGAGGTGGTGGTGATGGTGGAGGGCACTTATAGGGAAGAGCACTGGGTGTTGTATGGAAAACAATTTGACAATAAAATATTATGGAAAAAAAATGAAAAGAAAAAAAAGTGTGAGACAGTATTGAGTTTTATCAAATGCTTTTTATGAATCTATTGAGATGATAACATGACTTTTATCCTTTATTTAGTTATTGTGGTATATGGCACACTGAGAAACCATCTTTGTGTTCTTGGAATAAAAGCCAGTGTGGTCATTGTATATTATCTTTTTTAGGGATGGTTGAAATTAACTTGCTAATATTTTATTAATGGATTTTGCATTAATTAAATATTAAATCTCAAGAACAAGATTTGGCCCATCATTTTCCTTTTCCTTAGCATTTTTTGTCAGTTTTGGTATCAATATTCAGTAGGCTTCATTAACATGAGTTGGACTATGTTTCTTCTTTTTCTAATATCTGGAAAAATTTGGCATTATTTCTTTTTAAATGTTTAAACCCACGCAGAAGGCAAACGAACCAGAAGATTTATATGCCAAAAAGCACACCCTCAATACATTGTAAAAACTGACTAGCTGAGAGAAAATAATTGACAATCATAATCAGATTTAAGCATACTTCTTTCTGGAACTGATAAAGTAATTAGACAAAAGTAAAGATTTAAAAATAATTAGTAAGCCAGATCCCACAGATATATGAGATATAGTTCCCAATAATTTTAGCACACACATTCTTTCCAAGCTTCTATAGAATATTTACAAAAACTTGACTGTGTCCTGGGCCATGAAGTAAGTAAAATAAAAATAGTCAAAGGATTAAAATAATACAGAAGGTCCCACCCCACAATGTCATTAAGTTAGAAATAAACTAGAAAAAAGTAATTTTAAAGTTTACGATAAATTTGGCAATTCAGACTTTGATATTAAGTAAAGATAAACCAAAGGAATAATCACAATGAAAATTGTGAGTTATTTTCAACTGAATGATAATGAAAATACTATATATCAAAATATGTAGGGTATAGCTGAAAAAATGGTAGGAGGGAAATATATAGCCTTAAGTGCATATATTCAAATATACTATTTATATATTAGTTATGATAGTAGAAATTTAAATACTAACAGTTTATAAATATTACATTGATAATAAATCACTAATATATTAATGTAGTTGGTTTTTAAAAAATTTTTATGTTTATTTATTATTAAGACAGAAAGAAACAGAGCATGAATGGGGGAGGAATGGAGAGAGACAGAGACACAGAATCTGAAACAGGATCTAGGCTCTGAGCTGTCAGCACAGACCCAATGAGGGGCTCAAACCCATGACCCGAGAGATCATGACCTGAGCCGAAGTCAAATGCTTAACTGACTAAGTTATCCATGTGCCCCATTGTAGCTCTTAATATATTTAAGTTTAAATTCACCATTTTACCAGGCTCTTTCTATTTTTCTCACCTATTCTAATTCCCCCTTTCTTCTTTTCTTGCTTTTGTGGATCTATTGGGTATATTATTGGTCCTCTTACACTCTCTATTAGCTTCGAAGTGATACAAACTGTAATGTTCTTTTGGTGTTCCAGAGGTTAGAACCTTCATCCTTGACTTTTAAAAAGCCTAATAGTGGTCAGTAATATTGCCATGTTTCTGGACAATGGAAGGTTGTTAAAACATTTTAATGCCATGGACCTTTTTCTTGACTTACATTTAAATTGTTGACATAGTTAAATATCTTAATATTTTAAACTTTAAATATTTAAAGAATAAGAATATGTGGTCACTTCTACTGACTCACATTTTTATGATTTTTGTTGCTTTTTTCTTCCTTCCTGCACTTTCAACCTTCAGTCTGGAATCCCTGTTTTTCAGTTGAAAGAATGACCTTTAGTACTCTCTTTTGGTGGCTTACTTGTCAAAAATTTCCCTAGATTGTCTGAAAGTGTTCTTATTTTATCTTCATCTCACAGGATAGTTTTTCCTGGCCCAGAAGTCTAGGTTGCCGTCCTTTTCTTGCAGTTTTTACAAATGGTCATTCAATTGACTCCTGGTTTTCATTATTTTTTTTGAGATGTCAGTTGTCTGTCTAATTGCTGTTTGCTAGCAACTAGTCTGTTCATTTGCTTTCACTTAATCTGCATTTAACATTTTTCTCTTTATCTTTCATTCTCTACAGTTTGTGATGTGGCTGGGTGTTTTTTCCCCCTGCCCCTTAAGATAGTTTTGGGGGCTGTAGCGATTCTTAAATCTATGAATTAACTCACAGTATTCTCTGCCGTTGTAAGTTTAAATATTGTTTTTGCCCTATTTCCTTTCTCTCCATTCTTGTTGAGACTCTGATTTCAAATACGTCGGATTTTCTCAGTGTTTTATCTAAGCCTCTAACCCTTTTTTGTATTTTCCACACAGATTTATTCTGTGTTTCTCTTGGATGATTTTTTTTTTTTCTAGCTGGTTTTCCAATTCACTAGTTCACTGGTTAGGAGTATTGAACTATCCATTGAGTTCTTCCTTTTAGTTGCTGTATTTTTCAGTCCTAGAATTTCTGTTTCTTTTTCAAGTCTGGTATGTCTTTTTGTAGTTTACAGTTCTTTACTAGCATTGTTAATTCTTTCTTTTACCTCTTTGAATGTAATAAGCATAACTTCTTAAGAAAACTTTTTATTATGGAAATATGAGTATATGTGGATTATGTATCAAAACATACATGTGAATCATAACACATATGTATCACATATATAGGAAACAAACATAATGAATTCCATGTGTTCATTGTTTTGTCTTACTCAGTACCAGTATTCTTTCATCCTTCTAAAACTATATTTTATTCCTTCCCCTCTGCCGTTGTCACTGCCCTTCCTTCCTCCTCCTGCCCTTTTTCTCTTTTCTCCTCCTCCTCCTCCTCCTTCTTCTTTGTCATCCTCTTCCTTTTCCACTGGAGTAATTTAAAGCAAATCCAAGACATTAGTATATTTCACTAACAGATACAGACTTTTTAAAAAAGCATAACTGCAAATCATCCTACCCAGCATTAATAATACTAAATCCTTAATGTCATCCATTACCTTGTGCAAATAAAACTAATTAGGGCTTTCTTTGGTTTTATCATAACATGTCTGAATTCTTCACTGGGTTGGTCAAGAACCCAGGTGGCCTGAAATGAGCGAATTTAAAGATAATTCTTAAGTAAAGAATTAAAAAGCAGAAGTACTATGTGAATGGGTCAAGAATTGGGTTCTTGGACGATCCACGTTTGGGAAGCATCAGCTTAGCCTAGGCTCTGCCTGCAAGTGTTCAGCTCTGTTCTGGGCCACAGCGGGGGGCAGTGGGGAGGCGGCCACTGGAGGAGACAGCAGGGCCCCTCTGGTTCCTGTTTAGAAGCTGTGGCAGGACAGCTTGCCCTGGGTACAGGCTGACTTATATCCTTGTATCCCTTTTGTATTTTTTATTGCGAAATTGTATTACGGATTCAAACAACATGGGGTGATATGATGTAATATAACAATAGAAACCAGGGCTTTCCCAGCAAACACAGCATGTGCTTAAGAGCCGTCATGAGTATGAATGCATTAATACCTGACAGCATTTGGAACAGGCCTCACACTGCATCAGTGTGCTAACAGGGGGCTTGGGGGTGCGGATGGGTAAAGAGAGAGGAGATTGTGCTGAGGGCCAGGGAGACGGGGCTCGCGAGCCGTCCTGGAGGAAGCAAACGCTCAGTGAGCTTCTATCCGAGGCTGCTCAACATCCATCTGCCTGATGTGTCTCAGGACTTGCTTTGTTTCAGGCAGATGCACAGACCTGCAGAGCCAGCCGGGGAATGCCGGACGTTCCGCCCCGACGGCTGGGGAGGCAGTGCCGGATCTGGGCCCGCCAGGCACCACCAGTGGCAGGATTCTACTGCGGCGGGGCTGGAACATGAATGGGTTCCGTGTTAACATCCATCAAAACCCTGCCCTATGCTGAGGGCTGCAGAAAGCTGGCTGATGAATCTGGACTATATGTCCCCGAGATGGGCACCAGCAGGCAGAAGTGGGCTCTGAAGGCTGGCGATGGAATCTTCTATACCTCTGAATCAGTGAGCCCAATCCAAGACCACAGGATTAGCCAGGAAACCAGGCCAACCCAGGAGACCAGGTGCTAGGAGCCGGGACATGATTCCTGCCCTCTGCTCGACCTTTCATCCTCTGCAGAGCTCTACAGTGTCTAGGGCACCCAGAACCTTGTATAGAATGGATGTGTGCACGCCACATATTCCATGCCTAGCCTTGCACAAATCATCGGCCCCTCTGCACCGCAGCTTCCTCATCTGTAAAATGCAGGCTGCAATAGTACGTACCTTGCAGGGTTGTTGTGTGGGTCAAGGTAGATAAGGTAGGGAAGTAGGAATGGCACATAGCAAGTGGCCAGTCAGTGCACAGCTATCTGGCCTGGTGTCTCTGCTAAGCTGGGGAGGGCGGGGTTCTAGAGTCCATGTGACAGAGGTGGCTAGGCCGCAGGGGAGTGAAGGCACCACCCCCAGATCCACAGCTGCTCAAGCGCAGAGCCCTATTTCTAGCCTCAGGGCCCTCTACCCTAGGTGATGTGTCCTGGGCATAGCATGATGTCCAGCCTTGGGACCCTCAGAACTGGCCACAAAATGGAACAATGAGGTTCAAGACCCAGATTTCAGTCTTGGAGCCCTGTATGCCCAGAGAGACCAAGATTTGATTGATTTGATTTATGCCACCACTATGGACAGATGTGGCCAAATTCTTCAGCTGGGGGTGGACAGAGGATTTGTAAACTGAGTAGAGGAACTGTATTCACACCTTAGTGGCTACAGCTGATCAGATGCATTTTAGGTGGGATGTTTCACCTGGTGTGAGCTGTGTCTTTTGTAGCAAGAGAACCACGCTGGCAGTTCAGCGTGAGGCTCTAGAATCGCACTTCTTGAGTTCAACTCCTGTCGCCACCACTCAGGAGCTGAAGTGGTGGCTTCCTGGCACGTCTCAGCTTCCTCATGGGTAAGACTCTGCTAATAAGGGTGTCTATTTCACAAGGTGTCTCTCAGTTAAGGCGAGGTTTAATTGAGACTGTTCTGTATGTGACAGTACAGGGTCTGGCAAAGAGGAGATGCTCCCTAATGATAGTTATTATCATAATTAAGACACAGAATGTCACTTAAACTTACAAAGCGTTATCTTTGCAGCCAAATATCAACAGATTTTCCTCCCCAGTTGAGGATGTGAATGGTAGCTCATGCTGGAGTGCTGGCATCTAAGCAACTAGACGCCTATTACCTTTGCGAAGCCAGCCTCCGCATCATCTGCTACCACCCACCCCACCCCAGGCTGCCCCAAGCCCTGTGCTTAGCACAGAGAGGTTCTCCATGCTGGTCTGCCCACTGGAAATGCACATGCCACCCGTCAGCTGGGGGAAGTTGTCCCAGAGGGATGGCACAATGGCAATGCCTGGGTGCGGGGCCAAGGAAAATGAAGCCGGGAGGACCCCCTGTTGGACAGACACAGCAGTGCCCATTCTGATGACGGGCAGTTCTTTCAGGGAACTTTCCAGACATGTAATAATTGATGGGATGCTGGTAATAAGGCAGCTGACCCTTCAGCCCCTCACTAACCCTGTTTGCATCTCAAAGCCAGGAATAAAAATACCTGCCCTTCTAGGATGCTCTGCAAATCTGCAAATAGACTCTCTTACACATGTACATGCACCTGCACACGGTTTACTAGTGATGCTTTTGCCCGTCTTCCCACCCTGACTGGCTGGTAGAAAGATGAAAGAGCCCAGAAGCCCCTTTTTCCTACATTAATTCGATCCTTTACACCTCCCCTCCTGACTGCAGCCTCCAGAGAGAAGGGCCGGTGTGCTCCCTGCTGGGCAGCAGGAGATGGACCATTAACTATGGCAGTGATGGTCCTAGTGATTCATCACCCCAGTTGCCTCAGGAGGGGACCATTTTTCAGGTGGGAGATTCACATGCCAAAGGTAATTCCTCTCTGAGGGCAGACACTTAAGAGCCAAGGGTAGCCCAGGTGTTCACTCTGGGAGGGAAGAGATGGTGTCCAGGACACCATCCCCATCCTGTGGTGCCCTCCTCCTCGGGGCTTCTTAGCTGGCCCCTGGCGCCACCTGTATTGTCAACACTCTCATTGAAAATGCACGATGAACTGCAGCAGCAGCAATAATGATAATAACACTGAGGGGGGTTCGTGTGGATTGTTGCCTTTCATTCTCAAGGCCTCCCAACCAGGCACGTACTGTTGGGAAACTGAGGCACAGAGCGGTTAAGATGGGCCATGCCACAGATGCTTGTGCCTGGTAAATTGGAATTCCAATCCTGACTGTCTGACTCAGAGTTTAAACACCTTATTTGCTGCCCATCACTTGGCTGGAAGGGAAGGAGGAAGGAAGGAAGGAAGAGGGAGGGGCGAATGGGTGTCTTCCAGGTTGTAAGGATGAAATGAGGGACTGTGTGTGAAAGTGTGCCGGACAATTTAAAGTGTCAACGTGGACTTGAGTTTGTCATTGTTGGACCAGAGGTTGTCCTCAGAGGAAAGAAGCTTGTGCTTTCAGGGCTGGGACTTCAGGTGCCTCTGGCTCTGGCTGAGGCTCCTAGGACTTTCTCCTCCACCCCCAGTGTTCCCTCCACCCCCGACTCTGACTCCTCAAGGCTCCCTCCACCCCTGACCCTGAGCGCTTAGTGCTCCCCTGCCCCCACCCTTGAGCCCTCAATGCTTCCCCACCAGCCTTGACTCTGAGCCATCAGTGCTCCCCCCCACTGTCAACTCTGAGGCTGTTCTCTCCCTCTGAGACACCAGGGTACAAAGTGCACACCTCAGAGACTTACAGCTCTCTACCCTTGACCTGCTCCTTGCTGCCTATGAATGACCTTGGAGGAGGCTGACCTTGTTTGTAATGAGAAGATGGCCCTGCCCTGGCTGGCCCAGGGGCTGTGAGGGCCTGTGACAGCCCGTGTGCCCCAGCACCCAATTCAGTTGCCTAATATCAAGCGCTGCACAGCCATGGTGATTGGTGGGGACTGTGCTGGATGACACAGATATGGAATATTTCCATCCCCTTGGAATGTTCTATTAGACAGCATTGCTTGAGAGTTTAGTATTTGTTTATAGTTATTTTCTTTTGAGGAAAAACGTGCATACAATGAATCTTATCACCCCAGAAAGTTCCTTCATTCCTCATCTCTGTCAGTCTCTGCCCCCAACCCAGAGGTAACTGCAATTTTGATATTTTAAAACCGTGAATTAATCTTGCTTGTTTATAAAAGATTTTGGTTGGCATAGCATGGGTCCCCTGAAAGCTTGTACCATTCCTCACTCCTCTCAGGAGAATGAGAGTCTTGAGACTGACGATCCCCATCTTCTCTCTTCCTTGCTTCCCTGGCTTCTCCGACATCTGATAGACAACACGGAATAGACCTGGACTTTGGGAACTTGAAGATAGCTTGCCTTCAGCTTCAGGGAACCTGCACCATTCCATCTGCCTCTCTTTACAGTTGACCAGTGGGGACTGGGCTGTGTCCCTTTCTAGGCGCACCTGACAGTCCTTTCTGTTGTGGGCCTCCTGCCACCCTGTGTGGGACTGCTGGGCAGATGGAGGCACGAAGCAGAGGTAATCACCTTCTAAGGGCTGTCAGAGAAGAGATTGGCCCAGAGGACATTGGTCCAGGTCACATCACCCAGGTTGGCTGGTCACTTGCGGCCCTGACCTTGTACTGAGGGATTATAAGAGATTTGAATCAACTCAGAGCTGAAAAGTGGGAAATTCCTTTTGGCTTAAAATTCTGGGTAAGGAAACACATTTTATCTTTTCGCTTCAGCTTAGTTGAAGAAAGTCTCGAGTAGGAAAAGCCAAATCCAACTCTTTGCACTGATGTTATCACCAAGGCTTGGAAAATTCCCAGGTGTTCCCAGCCAGCCCATGGGCCAGCTTCTCCCGGTGACCACCATCTGGCCACGGAAGGCATCTGTGTGCTAAGAGCCAGCGAGAAGGACAGGAATTCTGATTCCAGGGATTCTTGAGCTGGTGCACAGTGACCTTCATTGACTTTTCGTGGGTCAATGCCCACGAAAGGGAAGGGCCCCCACTGGAGCGGAGGTGGGGAGAGGGATAAATGTCACAGCACAGTGCTGGAGACTTCCTGGGCCATCAGAGGGGATGCAGGCTGGCTCTAGCACCCAGCAGGAGGGGCCCCTCTGCCAAGCCCAGGAACACCACCTCCTGCTGTCAGTTGGTCTGCTCACTTCTCACTTCTGTGTGCTGATTGGCAGCTGTGCCCAGATCAGAGACCTGGGTCGAGGAGGGGGAGGGAGGGCAGCTGAGGACACGGGGGCCCGGGAAGGAAGTCTGGAAGCTTGTGTTGAGGAGCTGCCTGAGGAGGCGCGGGAGGCAGCACATCCCTGAAGCCCGCGGGAAGGAAGCAGGTGTGGAATGGCGTGGGGGATTCACCTGGCCACAGGACCACCGTATCCCTGAAACATGCAGTAGCCAGGCCACAGAATGATGGGCCAGCAGTCATATGTGGAAAGGGAGACCTTCTTTGCTTCCTGGCAGGGCCCCCTAAGTGACCATGCATCTGTGTACAAGTGCACGTGTGTGTGTGCATGTGTGTGTGTGGCAGTGAGAACGTTGGAGGCTGATCCACAGGCATCAAGGTACCTCTGCATCAGGGGCTTCCACAGAAAAATTAGGAAGTCCTAGAAGTCTGTGTTTAGTGGAGTCCCAGCCTCTCCTTCCTTCCCTCTCTATGGCTCTGGAATTCACAGCACTGCCTATAAGGCCTGTCCATCCAGGGAGCCACCTGGCCTGCTTAGCCCTTTCCGTTCCCTCCCCTCAAGGACAGATTCATATGGAGAGAAGACTCTTTCCTTCCAGCTCGGACCTCAGAGTTATCAAGCAACTGTCACCAGACAAGATTGGGCCCTGTGTTGAGGACCAGTCACCCACAGACCTCAGCACTAGGTCTGCTAGGCAGGATGGTCAAATCCTATCCATTCAACAAGGAGCAGCAATGGGGCGGGAGGAGGGGTATTCTTATGTTGGGAAGTATTAAATAAATGCTTTCTTATTAAAAAAATTTTAATGTTTATTTATTTTTGAGAGAAAGACAGAGTATGAGCAGAGGAGGAGCACAGAGAGAGAAAGACACAGAATCTGAAGCAGGCTCCAGGATCTGAGCTGTCAGCACAGAGCTCGATGCAGGGGTCGAACCCACAAACCATGAAATCATGACCTGAGCTGAAGTCAGATGCCCAACTCACTGAGCCACACAGGCGCTCCAATGCTTTCTTATTTTGAATATGGAGCAGTCTGGCCATAGATTGGTAGAAACTCAATAGAAAAGTGGTAAGTTCTCTGCCACTGGTGATATTTAAGCTGAGATTGGATAAACACTTCCAAGGGATGTCGTGTATATGTATATGTGTGTTTCAAGGAGGAATGGCAATTTACACAATGATTGTAAGTTTGCACTCGATGAATTCTTCCCATTCATGTGCCATCATCCAGATTTTTGTATCCAGTTTATTGATTTACTGTTTTTTCTTTAAACATATTTACTCTTTGGGACACAAATGTATGTTTAAAGAAAACCTGAAATCAGTATCACAAAGGAAAACCAGAACTGCGTGTTATAAATAGAAGAGAATGCTTAAAAATTTGCCACCACCACCACAACAAACTAAAGCAATGTTACCAAATCCTAGCTGGATGCTGTTGGCCGCCATATGGTCTAGATCCAGACAGCAAGGACACCTGCTTCCGTTAAGGCTTTCTCCTTGAGAGCATCGGAACAGTGGGGAATGAATTGGGAAGTGAACAGCCTCCTCCCTGGGTGACCCCATTTCATTCCCACTCCCTCGGCCCCACTTCCAATCAGCCAGTCACCTGGACCAAGTGCCCCTTGGCCATGTCCTAACCCTAGGCAGGCTCACAGGGCCTCGGGGAGATACCCCACCCTCGTTCCACCACGTGTAAAACGAGGAGTTTGACTGGAGAACAACTGCTAGGGTCCTTGGCCACTCTCACATTTCTTCCAGCTTCACTTTTAAAAATTTCCCACTCTGGTATGACTTTCTGGAGGGCTTTCACAAGCCATTGTTCTGGGAGGAAGATGGGGTCAGGGCCACCTGGGCTCCTCTCTGGTTCCCCCAAACCACCTGCCAGCCCAGCAGGAAAAACGTGCTTGGCTGTTGGGCTCCTGCTCCAAACACTCCTCGGAGCCTCTCGGAGTCCTGACCTCCCACCCTCCCTGCTGCCACGTCTGCTTCTCGTGGACTAAATGCTGGATTGAAAAATGGGATTCCAGTAAAAGATACGTGTCTGCCTACTAACTCAGGCCTCAGTCCTCACTTGATTTGGTTCAGGGGCACTTTCCAAAGAAGGGCTGGCACGGGGGTGGGGGTGGGAGGGAGCCAATGTATCATGGAGAGTTAGACACCAAGAGAAGAGGGTTCATTTGCAACTCTGTTTACACTTGGCGGTCACAGGTGATGCCCTGTGAAGCACAGCCCCTGTTCCAGAATACAGTGACACCAGGCTTGAAGCAGGTTCACCACTGGAAAATTAGGCCGAAGGAAGGAAAGGTAAGTTAGCAGGTAATTAGGCACTTTACACAGGACGGGTTTCCATGAGGAATCCTTTAAACAGGCAATCTCCGGTGACTTCAATAAATTGTTTTAAATTTGAATTTGAGTTAACATAAAGTGCAGTACTGGTTTTAGGAGTAGAATTCAGTGGTCCATCACTTAGGCATAAACCCAGTGCTCATCACAAGTGCCCTCCTTAGTACCCATCACCCATCTAGCCCATTCCCTGCCCTCCTCCCCCCAACAACCCTCAGTCTGGGTGTGGTAAGGACGTAATAAGATGACCCTGTTTTAACCAGATGCATTTTGGGGATGAATTTCCTCCTGGAAACCACTAACCTGCTTTCTGTCTCTGTGGATTTGCCTCTTCTGGGCAGATCACAGAAATGGAGTCATGTAACATGTTGCCTCTTGTGTCTGACTGTTTTCACTTAGCATGTTTCCAAGGTCCATGCCGGTTGTAGTGTGTGTGAGAATTTCATTCCTTTTTATGGCTGAAGAGGAATAGTCCCTTGTGTGGATAGGCCAGGTTTTATTCATCCCCCATCTGTTGATTGGCATTTCCATTGTTTCCAGTTTTCGGCTATTGTGGATAACGCTGTTATGAACATTTGGTATGGATGCTTTCGTTTCTCTTGGGTATACTCCTAGGGGTGACATTGATGATAAGTCTGATGATAAGTCTAATTTTTTTGTTTGTTTGTTTAAAGTTTTATTTGTTTATTTTGAGAGACAGAGAGAAAGAGAGAGAGAGAATCCCAAGCAGGCTCCATGATATGTACCTAGCCTGACATGGGACTTAATCTCATGACCTGAGCCGAAATCAAGAGTCAGATGCTTAACCGACTGAGCCGCTCAGGCACCCCATTAAGGTTAACTTTTTGAGGACTTGCCACACTGTTTTCCACAGCAGCTGCGCCGTTTTCCATTCCCACCAGCAATGTATGAGGGTTCCAGCTCCTCTGTATCTCCACCCACACACACCATACTGCCCTAGTGGGTGTGAAGTGGAATCTCCTTGTGATTTTTTTCTTTTATTTAAAAAAATTTTTAATGCTTCATGAGAGAGAGAGAGTGCGCGAGCAAGCAGGGGAGGGGTAGAGAGAGAGGGAGACACTGATCTGAAGCAAGCTCAAGGCTCTGAGCTGTCAGCACAGAGCCCTGTGCAGAGCTCAAACTCATGAACTGTGAGATCATAACCTGAGCTGAAGTTGGGTGCTTGACTGACTGAGCCACCCAGGCAGCCCTCTCCTTCTGATTTTGATTTGCATTTGCCTACTGCACACCTGGGGCTTGAACCCAAGTCTCTTAATTCCCAAGTCACTGCATGATCCACAATACCAATGGACAAAGAGGAAGAGCAATGACTGGAGGAAGAAAGCATCTTCTCCCACCATTCCTTCCTCCTGTGTCTAAGGGAGATGGATTTGTTCAAGCTCTTGGTATGAAGACTATATTGAATGTAATAAGAGGTTGGGACAGTCTTAAATAACACCTAAAGCTCAGAACCAAATAGCCTGAGAGGACTCCGTGGAAACATGGAACCAGTTTATTTTAGATGTGGTAGTAGAAAACCAACCCAAACCGGTAATGGTACCCAGCGGACAATCGACATGGATACTGGCAACAGAGTAAACAAGCACAGTGTTTCTCAAGGGGATGAGTCCTCCACTCCCTCCCTTCCTGCAGTCCTCCCCCAGAGGCTCCCTGAGCTGCAGAGCCGGGGCTGAGTCTGGCCCCCGGGGGCTGCTCAGGCAGTCACCGCTGACAACCACTGCTCCTGTGGCTGGTGTGTTCCAGGGTAGTGCATTTGATCACTTAACAAGTGAATTACAAGTCGCTTTCAGTCTTTTTCAAAGGCTGATTACCATAGTTTTAAACCTGTGAATCCTCGGTGCCTGATATATACAAGCCTTATCGTTGAAGTCGGTCATCCAGCCATTAAACATTTATTCGGCACCTACTTTGTCCCAGGTACTGTTCTAGGCCCAGAGAAGACGGCAGTGCAGGAAACAATTAAGAATTCCCTGCCCTCCTGAGGGTTACATTTTAGAGGATGAATGAACAGTGTACAGATTTGTGTTTGACACAATGAATATGAAGGGAGTGTGTAAATTTATATATGCTACATACAATAAAGGATTATGTTCATGAAGCAATAGTAATATACTAGCAACACAGCAGTTATGCGATGTACTGAGCACAATGTGCCTGTCACTGCTCTAAATTATATTTGGAGATCATGTAAAATATGTATGATGATTATATACATAATAAAATGAAGATGATATATGTGAGGATTAAATGGAATTTTAGATATACACAGACACACACAACGTAAACATCCACTTAATCCTCACAACAGCCCTACAAGGTAGAAGTGATTATTATCATGTCCATTGCACAGAGGAGAAAACTGAGGCACAGAGAGGTTAAGGACTTGCCCAGGACCACACAGTGAGCAGGTGAGAAGGCTGGCATGTGACCACAGCACCTGCGTGCTTGACCCCTTGCACTGGGCAGGAAGCAGATATGAATGTGGCATGAGCTGGCTTCTGTGCTTTGAGGACTGGCTGCCACAGTTTCTTCTCACTGGTGTGGGCCTGGGATGTCTGGATTGGTGGCAAGCTAGCCAGGCCACCAGAATGGAGGCGAGAAAGTTCTTCAGGACACACTCCACCACCTCAGCCTGTGTGGCCCATGACCTCATGCCCTGGAAGGTGACCTGCCCAGAGTTTGCTCCTTCTAGCCCTCTCGCCACCCTGCTCCTGGGTGTCTTTGTGGGAACCTGTACTCATTCCTGGGGGCTGCCAAGTGACCTCACGGCTGTGGCAAGGGGCTAAGAGTCAGGAAGTTTACTTCCTGTCCCTTGCCTGGTTCATGTCCCCAGGCAGGGCACAGAGCCCCCCGGAAACTGCAGGAAGGAGGAGGGCGGGAGCTGGGGGACTAACAGATTTGCTCACATTGTCTCTCCAATGGGGTGAGCTGTGTCTTGTGGGTTTCTCCTTGGAAAGGGTGGGTGATCTGTCAAAGGCTCCTCTCAACACCTTTGGTTTTGTCATTTAAAGACAGATGCCGGAAGTGCCTCTGCGCAGGAGTCCGGGGATGGAGAAACACACCAGGGACCCACCGGGAGCACAGGCCGCAAGATCTTTCTCCTAAGCGGCAAGCACGTAGGGCCCACTGAGTCCCGTTCGCCGCTACCCTCCCCCGCCTGGGCCACGCCAGCACACAGTAGGCACTCAGGGAATGTTGAGTGAAAGGGCTGGAAAGGAAAATGAATCTACCCCAGTTCAACCTTCTCATTTTATAGGCAGGAAACTGAGGCCCAGCAAGGGAAAGTGACTCAGCTAAGCCAATATTTACAGCTGCCAAATGGGAGAAGCAGGCCAGGCCGCCAGCCTGCACAGGGTCCCTGCCTCCCCTCTCTCCCACATGCCCTCAGTTCTCCAGGAACATCTGCCCTTGGCAGCCCAAATTGCAAAGCCAGGACGCAGGGAGGGGCCAGCTAGCCTTTGCATTTGGAAGTATCCACATGGGAGGAGGAAAAGGAAGGTGAGTGGGAAAAAGGGAATAATGATGATAACAGTATTGGCCATAACCTATTGAGGGACCTACTATAGGCCAGGCACAGAGCAGGCCTTTTTGTGTGTCTTATTTTAAATTCTTCGACATCCCTAAATACATTATAGCCCACAGTCAGACGGTCCTGGTGGCTACTCAAAGCACAGCAAACGATGGAGACGTTCTAGACAGAATGGAAGAAAATATGCGTGGACCCAGGTAGTGCAGACAAGTGCTCAGGGGCCTTGTGCTCCACCCAGCAGAGGGCAAAACTCCCGTCATGAGCTGTGGGCTGTCTGTGGTCTTGGGGCTGCAGCCACGGGGTCTTGGGTTCCAATTCCAACCCCAACACGTGCAACTGAGCGGTACCCTTTCCCACTGTGAAAGAAACTGGTAAGACCACCCACCTCCCAGCAGTGCAGAGAGTGTAGACGGTGATAAAAAGCACCTTGGGTCCGTGCTATGGCACACAGTAGGCATTTGGTAATCATTAGTTCTCTTTTCTCTCCCACCTGCAACCCAAAGTCAACTTCCAAGAGAGATGACGGCCTCATGTCCCCTTCTAGGGAATCAGCATCTGAACTGGGTCTGGGAATTCAAAGAAGTACATTTCAAAGTAAAAAAAATTTTTTTAATGCTTACTTTTAAGAGAGAGAAAGAGGGAGAGAGAGAGTGGGGGAGTGGCAGAAAGAGAGGGAGAGAGAGAGGATTCCAAGCAGGCTTTGAGCCATCAGCACAGAGCCCAATGAGGGGCTCTAACTCATGAACTTTGAGATCATGACCTGAGCCAAAAATCAAGCGTTGGATGCTTAATTGAGCCAACCAGGAGCCCCAATTTCAATGTTTTAAGATATTTTATTTATTTTTGAGAGACAGAGAAAGAGAGCTTGAGCAGGGGAGGGGCAGAGAGAGAGTGAGACACACAGGATCCAAAACAGGCTCCAGACTCTGAACGCTCAGCACCGAGCCTGATGTGGACTTGAACTCCTGAACCTTGAGATCACAATCTGAGCCAAGTCGGACACTTAACCAGCTAAGCCCCCCAGATGCCCCTCTAAGAAGTGCATTTCAAGAAATAATTGGGAACATCATAAAAACCACTTACTTGTGTACACTTAAGACAAATTGAAATGTGACAATTTGTGTCTAACATATGTGAAAGAAACTTAATGGAAGTTTCCCCAGATTTGGTAACAATTGTGAAGAATTACCAAAAATAATGAAGCTGAAAAGGACTTTAAAACTGTCAATGATTAAAATACACACACACACACACACACACACACACACACACACGCAAAATTTGGCTCAAAAGGAAAAGTACCTGGGAGAGATTGCAGGGGCTGGAGAGGCTTCCCCTAGTCATCCCCGAAGGGCCTGAGAGCCCCTGTCTTGGGCTGCCTCTCTCTGCGCTGGGAGACGAGGTCTGGGGATGCCCACCATTGGCTGGAGCCCTCGGGGCTTGGCCCACCCCCTGCATGTGCCCAGCGTGAAGGCGGGGGACAGAAGGCACCATCTGGGAGCCAGAATTGAGGAAGGACCCTGGTGCCTAAGGGAGTAGGGTCTGCTGCCCTAAGTCTTGCCATGTTTCGTTGCCGTCTCGAAGATGTGAGGAGGGCCGCAAGGATTATTGTCTTCTCTAGAAGAGATGAAAAATCCCAGAATGCCTGAGAGGAACATTTTTATTACCTCTGCCGAGTAGGGACCCAAAACAGCTTGAATTTGGTTTCAGAAAAGCACTAAAATAAAATGTTTCTTGCACCTGAGTTTTGGGGCAAAATTTAAATACGCTGTGGACACATATTACCAGCGTATTTAAGTGTGATGGAATAATACTGGGTCTATACCTCTTTACTATTCTGGTATTGTTTTCCCCTATTGATAGAGCCAAGGTCCTCTTATCTGGTGCCATCACTTCTGGATAAAGAGCAGATTAAGAGAATAATTCTAAAAATTTTATATGTATACTTGAAACATTTTGTTCTAATGTACAAACATGAATATATTAATCTGGCATTTTTAAACATTATTAGGAAAAATTCTGAATATAGAATGTAGAATTCTAAAAGAATATTCAAATTAATATTCAAAATAGGCAGACTAGTATAAGGAGCCCTCGTGTGCCCATGACCCAGCTTCCAAAATTATTGGGTCATGGCCAAACTTGTTTTGTCTCTATCTGTCCTCCCGATGTACTGCTACTTTGAAGGAGATGCTGGATGTAATTTTGTGTAATCCCTGACATTTTAGTCCACACCTGCTATGGAATAAACTGTGTCCCTATGAAAGTCTTCTGTGGAAGACCTAGCCCCCAAAGTGATGGTTTTTAGAGATGGGGCCTTTAGGAAATATTCAGGTCAGAGGAGGTGATGAGGGTAGGGCCCTCGTGATGGGACCAGTGCCCTATGGATTGAGACACCGGAGAACTTGCTCACTGTCTTTCTCCACCCACATCCACGGAGGAAAGGCCACATGAGGACATAGTGAAAAGTGGCCGTCTGCAACCCAGGAAGGGAGCTTTCACTAGGCACCCACCTTGCTGGCACCCTGAGCTTAGACTTCCGGTCTCCTGAACCATGAGAAATAAATTCCGGTTGTGTAAGCCACTCAGTCCATGGCATTTTGTTTTGGCTGCTGATACTGATAGAGCATCTTTAAAAGACAAAGGTTCTTTAAAACAAGCAAACTGGAAACTAACACGACTGCACCTACAAACTGGACCATTGACTCCTTCATTTCATCAGGTATCAGCAGGTGACCTTTAGATAGGGGGCCAGCACTCTGCTCTCCAGGGTCCTTTAGCTCCTCGGAGGCCCATGTTGCTGCCTTTCAGTGACACCTGCATCCCTCATGCATGATCTACAACTTGCGGCTTCAGTTTTTATTGCAGGATGAGAACTTAGAGGTATGTTGGGAGATGTGGTAACAGAATCCTTCCAGTAGTTCTTACTGTCTCCCGCCATCTTTGAGAGTTGACTCACTCATTTGTTTTTTTGTTTGTTTAAGAAATTTACTTTCATTGAGCAGGTCCAAAGCATTCACCTTGACTTTCATAGAAATGACTCTCATTTTCGTCCTCATATTTACTCGGTATTCTGGAGTATTCGGTTATGGATTAACAAGGACAAGTACAACTGGCATAGATTGGTTTGGGAACTCACACAACCCATTCCTGCTAAGGATCCTACTCAGCTGTCGGAGAAGGGCCTCAAAGCTCTGAGAGGGCCATGGTCATACAATGGCGTGCTTATGCAGGACAAAGAGCGTCCCACAAGTTGGAAGTCAGGCAGGTGGGGATTGATTAACCGAGCTTCTTCTGGCTTTTTTGGAAATTCTTTTATTTTTTAGGGCACATGGCTCCACATTGTTCTTTTTATGTACTGCCTGGTAACCACCGTTGGGTTGTGCCATATGCCTGAACTTACAGGCTTCTTGGTGGAAGATGTGGAAGTTGTTTCTAGTTCTTGTCTGCTCATTCTGCTTTTTTGCAACTATATAAAATGCTTCAGTGAGCCTCCTTGTACATGTAGCTTGATGTACTTTAACCAGCGAATCTACAAGATGCATTTCTTAGTGTGGAACTGTTGGGTCAAACAAAAAATATATATATATTTAAATTTTTTAATTGATACTTCAAATTGTTCTTGGAAATTGTTTCACTGATTTATACTCCCACCTACAGTATGTAAAAGTGTGTATTGCACACCTACCTTTTGCATCTTTACTGGTCTGATAAACAGAAGGTGCTATCTTACTGTTGATTTTATTTATTTTATTGTATTTACTTTATTATTTATTTATTTAGGGTGAGCATTAGCATTTTCCCCTGTATTTAATGCATATTTGCATTTGTTTTTCTATGAACTGTGAGTTCATATCTTTTGCTCTGCTTGTCTTTTTGAATAGATTATGAGACTCTGATTTAACAGTACTTACCTTTTGCTTGTTTTTATGTGACATAAATTCACAGTGAAGGTTGGATGACTGTTCATCAAAGATGCATGCTCTCTTCCGTGGGGTGGCCTTGTTCCTGTGAAGAGGTTGCTAGCTAGGGACTACACTTGGCAGTCGGTTCCCGTCGGTTAGGCGGAGCCACGTGACTGAGTTCTCACCAATGAGCTTTGAGCATAGATCATATCCTCTGGTAGCTGGTTAGAATTTCTCACGGATCCTCCTCCATGATCCAAAGGTCAAAGATGGCAAGGCCTCTGACAGCCTCGTCTTTGGGTGATGTGGAGGAGGAGGTCCATTCTGTTCTGTGCTGTTGATTGAGATCATTGGTTAATTGAACTATTATGCATTTTATGGCTTATCCTGTTTAAAATAGCAGCCAGCTCCCTCTGACAAGTATACAAAATGCCTGATAAGGAGCCTATTCTAACTTACGTATCAGGTATGTGTAGTGTCTGTTTCTTGACCTTTTCCATGCTATTTCTTTTTAATCACACAGATTTATAATTTGTTTTACATGGTTGTTTTTAAAAACGGTGTTTGCATTTTGTGTTATGCTTGGAGTGAAGCTTTCTATCCCAAGATTATTTTTTAAGTCACTTATGTATCTTTTTAGAACATTCAGGGATTACATTTTTGCTTCATCTGAAAGCTATCTCAGTGTAAGATACAATGTGGGCTTCCAGTTTAGGACCCTCCCCACTCTGCCCACCCTTAAATGGTTAGGAATTTGTTCCTGTTCCATTTATGGAATAATCCTCTAATCACTGACTTGAATCACACTTTTATCATTTACCAAACTCCAATATGTGATTGGGTTTACTTACATAAGGACTGTCTCCTGTTCCATGAATTTGTGTATTAATGCATTGCGCCAAAGTATTTTCATTGCTATGGATATTTATTTATTTATTTATTTATTTATTTATTTATTTATTTAAGTGTTAGTTTATTTTATTTTTGAGAGTAAGTGTGAGCCAGGGAGAGGCAGAGAGAGAGAGAGAGGAGAGAGAGAGAGAGAGAGAGAGAGGGAATCTGAAACAAGCTCTAGGCTCTGAGCTGTCAGCACAAAACCCGACTTGGGGCTCAAACCCATGAACCATGAGATCATGACCTGAGCTGAAGTCAGATGCTTAGCCAGTGGAGCCACCCAGATGCCCCTATAATAAATACTTTGAAATACCTGGTAGGGAAGTCTATCTTCATTGTCCCCTATCATTTTCCTCTTAGCTCTCCTCATATTTGCTTTTCCAGATAAACTTCAGAATAAGTTTGTTTAGTTGAAAGAAATTAAGTTTGGTACTTTAACTGGAATTTCTCTGGATAAGGAAAACTGAAGTTTTTACAGAACTAAAATTTAGTATTAACAAATAGATGTCTTTTGGGGCACCTGAGTGAGTGTCTCACTCAGTTAAGTGTCCAACTCCTGATCTCAGCTCAGGTCTTGATCTCAGGGCTGTGAGTTCAAGCCCTGCATTAGGCTCTGCTCTGGGCGTGAAGCCTACATTAATAAAAAAAAATACATCTTTTAATTGATTCAAATATTATTAAAATTCCTCATGGGAGGGTTAAAGTTTTTTCATACAGATCTCGCATGGTTGCTGTAAAATCCACTCTCAGGGGCTTCAGGGATCTTTTCTTTGAGCGTATTCTCTAAGTGGCATGTTGTTTGAGAAGAAACGACTCAAATCAGTTCTGCACGTTTCTAAAGTTTTTCAATTGATTTGGATATATAAGCATATTATCTTCAGATCCTATTAAATCTGCTCCCTCCTTTCGAATATACTGTATTTCCATCTTATTTCCCTCATTATCTAATGGCACTGGCTTATACTTCCAGAGCAATGTTTAGCAATGCCATTGGTGGCAAAGTCCTGCTCCTGAAGATCCTTAGAGGGTGGTCTGTTGCCATCCATTGGCTAAAATTCAATGCTCTGAGAGGAAGCAGGGGAAGTTTGCTAGGAGGACAGGCAATGGCCCCTTGCTAGAAAGGTCCTCCCTGACCCTGCTCTATTCAGTACTAACCCCAGCTGCCTCTGCCCACCCTAAGCCCCTAACCCCCCTAAGCCCACCGGCTTGGCGCTCCGAGCACTGACTGCAGGGCATAGGACACACACACTGTCTGTCTTCTCAACTAGAATGGGAGCTTTCCCAGGGCAGAAACGGGCTCTTTGGATCATTGCTGTTTCCCTGTAGCCTGTCACATAGGAAACAGATAATCAATATGTGGCCAATGAAATGACACAATCAGATAGCTTTTTGCTGGGTCCTATAAAAAATCCCCTTCCTAAAAACTGCCGGTCACATTCTTATAGCCCTTTTTGTTATCAAAGTCCTTTGGAATACATTATCTTGCTTTCGCTCTCTCATTAAGAACCCTGTGCATTTTTCTTTTATTTATTATTCTTAATTTTTAAATTTTTGTTTATTTTTTTAATGTTTATTCATTTTTGAGAGATGGAGAGAGACAGAGCATGAGTGAGATAGGGGCAGAGAGAGAGAGAGAGGGAGACACAGAATCTGAAGCAGATCCAAAACAGGCTCCAGGCTCTGAGCTGTCAACACAGAGCCTGATACAGGGCTCAAACCCATGAACCTCGAGATCATGATCTGAGCTGAAGTTCGGTGCTTAACCAACTAAGCCACTCAGGTGCCCCACATTTTTCCTTTTTAAAAAATTGTTTTTAATGTTGATTTATTTTTGAGAGAGAGGGAGAGAGAGAAAGAGAGAGAGACTGAGTACAAGTGGGAGAGGGGCAGAGAGGGAGACACAGAATCCAAAGCCGGCTCTAGGCTCTGAGCTGTCAGCATAGAGCCATTTTTCCTTCTTATTCTCCTTTCATGGATCCAGAAAAGCTGTTCAGAGAAGTTAAGTGACTGGCTCAGGAATTGCTCAGCTAATGAATGACAGAGCAGGATTCCGTCCTAAACTCCTGGTTCTTTCCATTGGGCTGTGCTGCTGCTCAGTTGACCATCCCTTGAAAAGCGGCTCTGAAGATTTTCCATGTTGATAATGAAAAGTGAGTTTTTTAAAGCTGTCGGCTTGGGAGGAAGAAGGGAGCATTGTGGCCGCCCAGAAGTTGCTACCCATTTTACCCCTGTCAGCACAGGGTAGATTTATGTGGGTGTCTGGCAAGGTGCATCGGGCTGAGGGGTTGAGGGGGGTGAGGGGTGGCGCGAGGGGTTGGCAGCCTGCATATTCCTCAGCTCATTGTCCATCAGCCTCAGCTGCAGCGTCTCCAGGCTGCAGCAGCACTGGCCCCTTGGGGCTGAGTCCCATCCTCCCACTTGGTGGTCCCATGGAGGGTAAGGCAGACCTCTGGGCCTTGGCCGCTGAGGCGGGTACTCGGCAGCCCTCCTTGCACACACCATCCTGTTCCAGCCCCTTGGGGATGGTCCACAAGGGATAAGGAGAGCACCCAGTCCTTCCCCTCATGGGCCCATGCTGCAGATCACACTTCGCTGAGTCCTCCCTACGACTCAAGGGTGAGCTGTAATGAAGTCCTCCAACAGAGTCTCAAGGAGTGCCCCAGCTCACCAGTGTCACAGTTGGAAATCCAGCCCCAAGGGACTCCAACACCCATGCACTTTCTGTGGCACCTCCCACAGGGTTGCATGGTCTAATGCCTACGGACAAGTCCAGAGTGACAGTGACACCAGGGGGCAGAATCAAGGAGCCTGCCTGGAGGGTGGGTCTCCTGTGGTTTGTGAATGGCCTCAGGGGAAGGCAGAAAGGAGGCTGTAGCAGGCTAGGAGAGGGAAGGGCCAGCAGTTTGGTCTGGCAGTAAGGAGAGACTAGAGGGATTAAACTCTGGCTCTGCATTAAGGGGTAACTTCTGAGTCAGCTGTACTGAAGGCCGTGTTCCCCTGAAAAGACAATCTTGGTGAAATGGTGAGGTCAATAAGTTTCGCTGACTTTCTCACCTTCTCCCCCAGGCCCACACTTGTGATTCCACAAAGGGCCTTTCAGTTGAATACACATCAACCCTCCACCAGCTACGGCACCCCATCCACCCCACTCCTGCCCCACATCAAGATCCCATTCTGTGTTTCTGTGGATATTTATACCACATAGGGCTTTCTGGAGACCTGAAAGTCTCGCATGCTGTCTGTGGAGAAGCAGCTGCTACTGTTGGCTATTCAGGTGGCCTACAGGCTGGCAAGAGGGTCTCTTGGCACCCCACACTAGCCAGGGACAACCCTGTGCCTGTTCCACATGTGTGTCATGAGTTCAGGAAGTTGGAGGGCTCAGGGAACACCTTCCTGTCCCACCTCGACGCTAACTTGCTCAGAAGCACTGCGGGTGGCTTTGCCTTGCCTGGCCCTCAGGTGGCATTGACTCCCCTCTACACAAGCAAAGTGGAGCAGCAATCCCTGTGGCTGCCCATCTTGGGCGACTCAATTTCACTATCAGGATGGAAAATCTTCAGGAGCTATTATTTTCCAGAGGGCTGGCCACCTCCATTAGTGGCTCCTTAAAAGGCAATCCAATATCCTGGTGAATATCACTTTGAAACCAAAGCTGGCATCCCCCGCCTTGTCTTAATCCCTCTAAGCCTCCTGCCCATCACTCAGAGCTGACCCAGCACCGGCCCCCGCGGCTAGATCCTAAAATGACTTGGCTTGGGAGGCAGGGGTAGACTGGAAGTGTCAGCTCTTACTTATGGGATGGATAATGAGGGGCAAAGTCTGAGGCCACTGCCCTTGGAAATTTGGGCCCCCTTAAACTATCAGTGACAAGTGGTCCACAAACTATCGGCCTCAGCAAGCATGAAAAATCCTTTGACATGTAAGGGTCCTGCTGTATTGGAAGTGAGGCTGTAAGTTATAAAACAAGATTGTAGGAGCCAGTTTCCCTTAAACTTTCCTGAGGCCAAGGGCATCCTTCCCTGTTTGTTTACCTCTACCGCTTTAGCCAAAAGAACAAGAACATCAGATTAGTGCTAATAAGACCTATCAGGTTTCTTGTTGAGATTTACACACACGCACATGTGCATGCACACTCTTATCTCTCACTCTCCCAGTTACCTCTCAAAGGAAATTAAGACCCTATGAGGTTAAACTAACTCAGTGACGTTTCTTGGAAAGAACAGGGTTTTAAAGAATCTGTAAGGGGCGCCTGGGTGGCTCAGTCGATTAAGCATCTGACTTCGGCTCAGGGCATGATCTCGCAGTTGGTGAGTTTGAGCCCCATGTCAGGCTCTGTGCTGATAGCTCAGAGCCTAGAGCCTGCTTTGGATTCTGTCTCTCTCTCTCTCTCTCTCTGTTCCTCCCCTTTTCCTTCTCTGTATGTCTCTTTCTCTCTCAAAAATAAACATCAAAAAAATTAAAAAAGAAAAGAATCTGTAAATGTCTCCTAGATTGATCTTCAAAAATACTTTAACTACTGTCATTGCTTTTATTACTCTTTGCTTAAGAGCCTAAAATGGCGTCCCCATCTCTCAGCCCACACCTGATCTAATATTCAAGATCACTCTCTGGATCTTCACTGGTTTGTAATCCTCCCCACATCCCCACTTCTGCCTAGTGCTTGCCCACATAATCAAACTCTCTATCACACACACACACACACACACACACACACACACACACACACACACACCTTCCTCCCTGCTTCTGCCCCAGGCCTGTGTGCCTAGTCTGGCCCATCCCTCCAGGCTCAGCCCGGTTTCTACTTCTGCTTCTCAGAATGCCAGGAACATTTAGAATATGATTATATCCTCATTTTCCACCTGCTGTCACTTTTTTAGCTTCTTGCGGTGTAGGCACTGAGCCTTTCTCCCTAACAAGATTAAAAAACTCCAGGAGGACATGAGTTCTCATCTGTCCCTCTTCCCCGTGCCTATAGAAGGCGCAGCACATAGTAGGCCCTCAGGAAATATTGAATAATTGAATATTAAATAATTGGGAATTTTGTTTTCCTCTCTCAAGGAATAGTTCCTAGTTCTTTAAAAAAAAAAAAAAAAGAAAGCCAAAGAAAATGAAGTGAAAGAAATTCAATCAGAAAGGATTCGGACATTTTTTACAAGGTATTTTGAGAGTACATGCTTCTGTGTACGTGTGCACACATGGATGTGTGTGTGTACATGGGTGTGCCTGACCTTGTAGGTATACACGTAGTAGTTTGGCTCCAAGGCAAAATTAGGCTCATTAAGAAAATGCTTGCTGACCACCTGCATGTGGGTGCGTCCCCACAGTCCTTAAATTGTCCTCATTTGCCTTTTTCTTTGTACATTGTAACAAGCCCTCAGTAATAACAGGAGCTAAGGCTGCAATGCCTAATGAGTTTTGGATTAAGAAATGACGCGATAGCATCTTGCTGATTGTAATTAACACACAGCCTCTATTATGTCCTATCGGCACTGTATCTTCTTGCTGACAAGTAATTCCCCCAAATAATCACTTGTCTTTCAACACCTCGATGTGTGGACTAATTGTAAAGAGCTCCTGCCTGGAAAGGCCACCCAGAGCAATTTGGGGACAATTACACGGGCACTAGTGGCTGCTGGGCACAATTACCTGGACTTGAAGCCATGATGAGTGAGACCCAGTGAGGGGACTGAAGCTTTGGCCAGATGTTCAGACAGCATCTGCCCATGGCTGCTGGCTTCACAAAGAGCTTGCTTGCTTGCTTTCTAGTTTATTGTCAAGTGGTTTCCATATAACACTCAGTGCTCATCCCAACAAGTGCCACCCTCCATGCCCATCACCCATTTTCCCCTCTCCCTCACCCCTATCAACCCTTAGTTTTTTCTCAGTATTTAAGAGTCTCTTATGGTTTGCCTCCCTCCCTCTCCTTAACTATTTTTTCCCCTTCCCCTCCACCATAGTCCTCTGTTAACTTTCTCCTGATCCACATATGAGTGAAAACATATGGTATCTGTCCTTCTCTGCCTGACTTATTTCACTTAGCATAACACCTTTGAGGTCCATCCACATTGCTATAAATGGCCAGATTTCATTCTTTCTCATTGCCATGTAGTACTCCATTGTATATATAAACCACATCTTCTTGATCCGTTCATCAGTTGATGGACATTTAGGCTCTTTCCCTGATTTGGCTATTGTTGACAGTGCTGCTATGAACATTGGGGTACATGTGCCCCTATGCATCAGCACTCCTGTATCCCTTGGGTAAATTTCTAGCAGTGCTATTACTGGGTCATATGGGAGTTCCACTGATAGTTTTTTGAGGAGCCTCCACACTGTTTTCCAGAGCGGCTGCACTGGTTTACATTTCCACTAACAGTGTAGGAGGGTGCCCGTCTCTCTACATCCTCGCCAGCATCTATAGTCTCTTGATTTGTTCACACAATGAGCTTTCCACAGAACTAACATGTTGCCCTAGAGTACAAGAATAAAGTGCTTATCGGGAATGCCTGAAGGGACTTGGATCATGTTTGTCTCCTTGAATGACACTAGTCATGATTATATGTAGGGGAAAAAAACCCAGAAAATATAGACAACAAAACCACTACCAACATCTTGGTGAGCTTTGTCATTATAATCACAGACATCACCATCATCACCATCATCCTCAGCATCTTCATCATCGAAGTGGGTACCATGTAGGAACAGATACTCCATTCCACGTACTTTGGTAGGCACCTTAAATAGTTTATCCCTAGATCTTATCTCTAGATCTTATTAAAATCTTGCAAGGTGGGTAACTGTAGTCCTGTTTTATAGATTGGAAAGCTGAGACACATATCCATCTCCACTCAAAGCAATAGCTGTTGGAGGTGAAATTTCAATTTGGGTCTTTGTGTCTAAAATCTGTGTATATGCTGTTATTCTACTTCTCTTTCAGACAGGATGGTGACCCTTTCTCTCCTGGCTGCCATAAATAGTTGGTGTGGCTGTTGAGTAAGACACTGGATATGAAAGCTTTGCAAACTGTAAAGTCCTGAATACATTCAGGGCTTCCCAGGCAGTGCCTGGCATCTATTCAGACATCATACCCAGCTGCCAAGTAAGTAAGCAATATTCATTGAATGGCATTTAATTGGGTTTCGTTGAAAAGCTGAGTCTGGGCAGGTCTGTGCAGTTTGGGGAAGGGGAAGGCTGGATTGGAGACAAGGTAGGTACATGAGCATGAACATTGTGAATTGAAGGGGAAGAGAATGATCCCATTGACTGGAGGGCACATTGTGCTGGGCAGTAGGGATGTGCTGCTCACTCCCATCAGCCCCCTCAAACCAGTACTCATTCAAAGTCAAAACAGCATGATCATTACCTAATGGTAGCTCCCAAACATGCTCCTAGCCCCCTTCCAATGAGGTTGCCAAGTTCTTATATGAAAATTCTAGAGCCACTGTGGATGCTGGGGAACAGGAAGGGCAAGAGTTCGAAGACGTGGGGTGAGTTAGGGCAGGGGTCTAAGGGTGACAGGTGAACCACAGCCAAACTAGTTATCGAGTTCTCTCTGCTGCTATAGCTGCCTACCTCTCCACCTCTCTCATCTCTTGTTCATGCTGACTCTTGACTTTGGGAAATAATGTGGAATTCAAAAGCTTTGTCCCTACTGCGGGTGTGTGTGTGTGTATTGGAATTAGGGACTATTCTCATATTAAAAGGCAGAAGTAAAGAGGCACCGGCATCTGAAATGTCCACCCAGGATGCCAGCCAAGTGCCCCGCCAGGCTTGGATGCTGAACTCCCCTCCCATGTCGGAGGTCCTGATGGCAACCTGAGAAATTAATTGATGTTCTGCCGGGTAACTCTCCGCGAGGGCAACTCTCCAGCACCCTGTGGTTTCTGCATTTGTCTTGGAAGATGACCAAGCCAGGAGTGGAGTTTGACCAAAAGTAGGTGGAATTGACTTAGAAGAGCTAACTTGGGCAGTCACTACCATCCAAAAAGGAAAAGAGAAGGTGGCTGGGAGGGAAATTGGGCAGCATCAATGAGGTGATGCTACGTTGCTGGGAACAACTTGCAGCCGCAGCCTGGGAGGGGGAAATGCTGCCTACGTGCAGCCACACACATCCTCCGCCTGGAGCCAAGACAAGAAACGAGCCTGCACTTGACTTCCATGTCCATGCACGGTGAAGGTGAATCCTCTTAGGCCCCTTGTGCCCTGTCATGCAGAAGTAACCAGGCTTGGGGGGCGGGGGACTCTTTGTAATGGGGAACCTTCACACTGACCAATCATCTTGCAACTGGCCGCATGACCTTGTAGTCAGTGAACTGGGCATAGTAGGAAGCCAGTGATCACTATTCTGTTCATGGTTGTATGGTGACACCCTTAAAGGGGACAGCAACAGCCATGAACTTTCTTTCTTGGAGTTGTGTTCTGTGCATCAAAGGCCACTTCTGCCTGCGTGGCTCAGTCGGTTAAGCATCTGACTCTGGCTCCGGTCATGATCTCACTGTTCATGGGTTCAAGCATCGAGCTCTGTGCTGGATGTTAGCTCAGAGCCTGAAGCCTGCTTCAGATTCTGTGTCTCCTTCTCTCTCTGCCCTTCCTCTGCTCATGCTCTGTCTCTCTCAAAAATAAATAAATATTAAGCATTAGAAAAAATACAAAGACCACTTCTGCCTTCATTCTTGAAATTGCTACTGGGCTTCATAGAGAAGCGGATAAAAGAGATTTTCACATTGGAAAGGAAGGAACAACTGTTTAAGAAGTTATAAACTTGCTGCAGTGAATAGGTCACTTGGATAATTTAGCTGAAAAATCACATCGGACTGATATAAATGTGCATAAACATACAACCTAATTGGAGTTCAATGCCTGGGGTCTGGGCGCCTATGAACTGCTGTCCATTGGTAGGTCTTGATGCTGATGCCATTGCTCCCCCATGGGTTCTGGAGGCCACAGGCACTTCCAGGGGAAGAGAGCAAAGCTGTCCTGTGTGTCCTTCGCACTTTACAGTGTGTAGCTTTTCTACTCTGTGTTGTGCTGCAACCAGGTTTGATCACTGGGAAGTGAGAGAGAGGGAGATCCTCTGGTCAAAGTGGTGCTTGATGCCTGAAATGTGGATTCAAAGTTATCATATCACAGCTAATTCTACACCTAAAGATGGAGAGGGTGGCTTTTAGAGGGTGTTGGGAGCCTGCCTAATACCCTTCTTAGATGGGCTCACCTGAGGCAAACCTCAGAAATGCTAATTAAATGGAGTCCTATAACGTCCTGGCATCCCCTGGCCCAGGGCTAATCGTCCAGTATTGGTGCCTCATGGATCTTCAGTCTGCCGTGACACCTGAGGCAACACTCGTTTGAGCCTCTGATCCGAGGAGATCCTCAGTTTTCATCTTGTTCTCGGTCTCTGGGTCCATCCAATTTTACCTACTCCTTAGCTGTGCTCCATCTTCCTTGCATGGGACAAGACAGCTCCCTCCTGGCTTCCCTTGCTTCAGTTTGTCAGAATGCTTGATGAGGCTCCAGCTACCAAGTTCTATAAAGGATATCTAAAGAATGACGGGATATTCAGGTTGGAGAAGAGGAGATGCCAGAGAGAACCATGGTCCCCCTCTTTAACCCACTGGCACTAGTGTATATATCTGGAAGAAGAGTCAGATTTTGGATAGAAGGGAAATTCATATCCTTGAATGAGAGCTAGAAGGGGACAGATTCCAGGTGAGAATAAGGAGTGACGGGCTGCAATAGTTGGGAGCTGAACCACCATTCAAGTAGCTGGTTCTGGAGGAAGCTTGTCCATTATCAACACAGTCCCATTGTCATTTGCACCTAATGACCATTTACTGAGTGCTTTGCCAAGCACATGGTCTTAGTATCTCTTCTATTTAATGCCACTTCCTTTTCTCTTGGAGGCTCATTCTCTCCCACCCCTGAGCCCTTGGGTGACTTAGAGCTTGGAATGAAGAATCTTGACAAGGCTGGAGAGTCTGGGAAAGTGTGGTTCTGGTAGGGAGGTGCCTACAGCACCACAGGGCTTAGAAAACAAAGCAGCTGCAGGATGCAAACATGAATTCACCCTTCTGTATCTGACAAGTAGGCATCATCCTTGGTGGGGTAAGCAGAGACCCAGCCCTCCCTTTGTGAGCCTGTTCCACACACCATGAGCATCCCCCACCCCACCCCGCATGGAAAGCTTCTATAGAAATGAATCATTCCAAAGTTAATGTGAAACTTAAAGATTTTGGCTTCCTCTTCCAGGGCAATTTTGGATGTCAGGCTTATCTCTCCCAGTACAATGAAAATCTTTGTTCTTTTGTCACTAAAGGAATGTTATGATTCTGAAAGCAAGTAGGAGTATCTCAAGAGGCTTGGTTTGCCTCAAACCAGGCTACATGGACAGATAAAGATGGATAGAAGGTGTATTGGGAGTTATTGTTTAATGGGGATGGCTTTGGTTTGTGCTGTTTATAAAATCTTGGAGCTGGACAGTAATGATGGTTGCATGACATTGTGAGTGTATTTAATGCCATTGGATGGTACATTTAAAATGGTTACAGTGGGAGAAGAAACATGAAATAGTGGTTAGGCGTGTTTGGAGACATGCATCGTAGGGAGTGATGATGGGGAGTAGATAGCAGAAGACACAGTGAAAAGAATTGAAAGAGAATGCTTCTTCTTGTACGTTGCTGGAGGGGTGCCCAATGGCACAGTCCTGATGAGGAGCAATTGGCCATGTTGACCAGATTCACAGATGCTCATGCTCTTTGAGTCCATAATCTCACTACTATCCAAAGGTGTGCCTGCTCTTGTACAAATGATAGTGGATGAACATCTTGACTCTAGAGGTTTCAGGACCAATATAAGACTGGCATTGGAAACACCTAGAGGTGTTAGACAAAGTATGACAGAGCCACACAATGGAATATAATGCAGCTGTGAGAGAGGGAGAGGAGAGGGAAGAGAAAGAGAAAGAACAAGCTTTCTAGATTCTATTGTGGAAGGGTCTCCAGAGGGACCTGTCCATATTAAAGATTTATTGTAAGGTAAACACATCAAAGACCAGAATAGTGCAAATAGAATGCTACCTTCATGTATCAAAAGGGAAAAGCGTGAATATATACGGAACTGTGTGTTTAGAGAAATACTGGAGGATATACAGACTAATCAAAGTGGTTGCCTGAAGGGGCCTCAGGTGTGAGGAAGGGAGGGAGTAGACAGACACAGGCTGTATTTTGTATATTGTTTCAATTTTTTAAAATGTTATCTATTTGAGAGAGAGAGCCAGAGCAAGCTGGGAAAGAGCAGAGAGAGGGAGAGAGAGAGAATCCCAAGCAGGTGTCACACTGCCAGTGTGGAACCTGATGTGGGGCTTGAACTCATGAACTGTGGGATCATGACCTGAGCTGAAATCAAGAGTCGGACACCTAACCAACTGAGCCACCCAGGCACCCCTGTTGTTTTGATTTTTTGATTATATGAATAAATTACCTAATACAATATTTTAGGAAGGAAGGAGGGAAAGAAGGAAGGAAGGCAGGAAGGTAGGAAGGGAGGGAGGGAGGAAGGATGAAAGGAAGGAAGGAAAAGGGAAGAGAAGGAAGGAAAAAAGAAAGGCCCGGAAGGCCCTTTACAAACTCCAAAACATTCTACAGATATAAAGGCTTAATAATGAGGAAGCAATTCTGATAATAATACTCTAACAGCTACAATTTCTCAAGTGTTTACCAGACGCTGCACTAAATACTTTGTATCTATGGTCTTCTTTGATCCTGACCACACCACGGCTTTTATTTTTATAAATAGGAAAAGTGGTCATTGGAAGAGCTAGATTGTCCAAGGCCACACTTCCGGAAAGGCACAAAGCTGGGATTCGAACCCAGATCTGTCTGTGGCCACACATGGCTCTTGACTTTGCCCTACTGCCACTTGTGCCATTGCCCTGTGGTAGATTTTCTTACTGGGGGATGTGGTTCTTTATTCTCCAACCTGCCCAGCAGCCACTGGTACCAACACAGGCATTTTCCAGGGAAAGCTCAACTCTTTAGTAGTCTAGGTGTCATTCTTGGAAAAACCCGAACACCTTGACAGCGCCCGTCTGCCCCAGACCGTGTGGTCGTTCTGTCTTCAGGAGGTATTTTTGGTCGCAATTTTCCTACAATATCCGGACGAGTGCCATGATTAGGCACAACACGTCTCTGCGGTTGTCGCTGGCCTTCCTGAAATATCCATCCAAGACCATGCTGGCTCCACCACCTTGGATAGAGCCCAGATGAAGGTTTTTATGGAACATGTCTTTAAAACTGGTTAATGATTTACGAATAACTTGGCAACGAAGGCAATGTATGCACAACAAAACCTTTTCCTGTGTTCAGGCAACCTCAGTGCCGCGTGCTTAGACTCCAAGGGGTCCCAGAGGAGGCTCAACAGTCAAACAAACACATTTGGTTGTAAAAATAATTAGAACACAGGATATTTATAAATAAGGGCTGAAGCTGAGCGTGGGCTCCCTCCTGTTTGACATCAGAGGATGGACCCCAAGTGGAGAGTAAGCTGAGAAGCGTAAGTATGGTGTTTGGCAGATTGAAATTCTAGGGTTGTGTTTCCCAGGGCCCAGGTGTGCTGCTGGTGGGATTGCCCGGTGGGCGCAGGAGCTTTGCAGCAGCAATAATCGCGCCTACCCTCGTTGGCTATGATCCTGCCACCGCACAAAGCCAGGGCGGGGGCAGGGCGGGGGGGGGGAGCTTTCTACTTCTGGACAGACTCCACTGGGGACAGGCCCAGCCTGCGAGTGCCCTGTGTGTATCCACGGATGAAGCGCACACCACTCTTCCCCGGCAGCATGCTGGATGACTTGTCTCTCCCACAGCACTTGACCCACTTTTTAAGTTAATGGTGCTTGGTGCCCACAGAGTGAGGCAACTGACATGCAAGTGTTTCCTCGAGGGGGTGAGTGATGGGGTGTCCTGCAGAAACTGAATTGCCCATTTGTTTCAAGATAACTGGCCTTATTGTATTCTGTTCTTCTTTCTCTTTCCTTCCTTCTTTCTTTCTCTTTCTTTCCTTCTTTCCTCCTTCCTTCTTTCCTCCTTCCCTCCCTTCTTTCCTCCTTCCTTCTTTCCTTCTTTCCTCCTTCCTTCTTTCCTTCCTTCCTTCTTTCCTTCCTTCCTTCCTTCCTTCCTTCCTTCCTTCCTTCCTTTCTCTTTCTTTCTTTCTTTCTTTCTTTCTTTCTTTCTTTCTTTCTTTCTTTCTTTTTCTTTTTCTTTCTTTCTTTCCTTATCTCAGTTGATTTCCCACAGCCAGCCTAGCATGTTTAGGTGTAACATTGGGGTAGGAAGAAGAAAATACTGTTTGTTTTGTTTTCAAAGTTTATTTATTTTTGAGAGAGAGAGAGAGAGAGAGAGAGAGAGAACAAGCATGAGTAGGGGAGGGGGAGAGAGAGTGAGGAGACAGAGAATCCTAAGCAGGCTCCGCACTGTCAGTGCCTGGAGCCTGATGCGGGGCTTGAGCCCATGAACTGTGAGATCATGACCCGAGTTGAAATTGGACACTTAACTGACTGAGCCACCCAGGCACCCATCGGTTTTGGTTTTTGCCATAACCAGCAGCCACGGTAACCCGGAAAATGACCCCCCTTCACGCTAGGTAGTGGGGATCTGAGCAGGAAGTTACAGTCTGAGTCTCCTGGCTAAATCCAGTCTCCTTTCAGGGTTTCTAGACTTTTTCCTGGTAAAATTTGTTGATGGGAGGTTGGCTTTCGCCTCGGTGACAGATACGTTGGAAACAGTGATGCTTTCCACAGAGGTGTCATGGGTGGCTATGGTGGGGAGAAAGGATTCTGATAAATAAAACGGTCCCAGAAGTGAGACTGTCTGGTCATCCCAGTAGGGGTTTCCATCAGAAGCATAGGGAACACTGTCCCCTAGGCTGCCCTCGCTGTGGACTGTCGGTGAGGCTTGGAGGTGTCTGCTTGTTGTTCCCATTGGCCTACAATGTGGAGAACTCCTCTTTCCTATAGTAGCCTTCAGAGGCGTCTCAGCAAGATGATGCATGATGAAGTTCACCGGAGGAGTAGAAACAACGTATACAGACTAGTTAGCATGGGGCCTGGCACCAAGATGCTCAAAATATACACCAAAAAAATTTACAGAACAGAACAGTACAATTAAGAATTTCTGTTTACTCCTTATTTGAACTTGGGCCATTGAAATTTACTAGGCACACTCTCCCTTTGTCTTTGCTCAAGCAGCCCTGGCCGCCGTCAGTGGCTCCCCCTACTCACCAGCATTCCATGTAGTCACTTCTACTTATTCTTACCTTAAAGTCTATATCGTCTGACGATGAATCAACAAAATGGTTTTCTTTTTGTGAGAATTTAATCGGTGCATATTTCCCCAGTCCTTTACTTTTAACTTTTTTGGGTCCTTAAATTACAGATGTGTTTCTGGGACATACACATTTTAAACAATTTAAATCCAGCCAGGGAATTCTTTTAATTGGTTAGTTAAACCTATATACATTTACTGTAATTTTAGATATGTTTGAAAGCATTCTACCATTTTCTTTTTTTAACTGAAATACAATGCTAATTAATAACATTGTATTAGTTTCCCAGGTAGAATATAATGATTTGCTATTTGTATATATCATGAAATGATCACCACGATAAATCTAGTTAACATCCATTACCACACATAGATACAGAATTTTTTTTCCTTGTGACGAGTACTTTCAAGATCTACTCTCTTAGCAACTCTCAAATGCACAGTACAAAATTATTAACCATAGTTGCCATGCCCCATATTATATTCCCATGACTTATTTTATAATTGGAGGATTGTACCTTTGTCTCACTTCATCCATTACACCCACCCCCACCTCCAATCTGTTCTCTGATATTCTGTTTTTACAATTTCTTGTCATTTTAGATTCCACATAAGAGGGAAGTCATATGGTATTTGTCTTTCTCCACCTGACATATCTCACTTAGCAGAATACACCCTGGACCCATCTAGGTTGCGGCAAATGGCAAGATTTCATTCTTTTTCATGGTTGACCAGGGTTCGTGGCATATGTATCCCACATCTTCTTTGTCTGGTAATCCTCTGACAGACACTTAGGTTGTGTCTGTGTCCTGGCTATTGTAAATAATGCTGCGATGAACATGGGGTGCAGATATCTTTCGGAATTAATGTTTTTATTTTCTCTGGATACATACCCAGTTGTGGGATTGCTGGATCATATGGTGATAAAATTATTTGACTTTAATTATTTGGGGATAAAATTATTTGATTTTAATTATTTGAGGAACATCCATACTGTTTTCCAGAGTGGCTGCACCAGTTTGCATTCCCACCAACAGCACACAAGGGTTCCCTCTTCTCCACATCCTTGCCAACACCTGTTATTTCTTGTCTTTTTGATCATAGCTACCATTTTCTTCTATTATTTCTGTTTACTCTGTTTTGTGCTCCTTCCTCTTCCTCCTCCTCCTCCTTATTTTTGCCTTTTTGTTTCCCTCTTCATCTTCTTTAATTTGGGAGCTAGCTATCCATTTCATTTTCATTCTTTCAGTGGTTATTCCTAAATGATCTTAAAAGTTAACAGGTTTACGTGATGTCACAAACTCAAGTTAACTTATACCTCTACCCTCTTACAAGCAATTGGAGGATATTGATATGCTTAAGACTAATGCACTAACATGTTACTGTGTTTAGTATTTGGGTTCCATTTTGTTTGATACTGCCCAAATATCCTTAATCTGATTATTGTTGTTTTATAAATCAAGCTTGTTTAGTATTCCCCACTTGGCAATTGGTATATTTGCTCATCAATGCTTCTTTTTTTAATGAATAATTTAATAATGATTTTTAATGTTTTATTTATTTTTGATACAGAAAGAGACAGAGCATAAGAGGAGGAGGGGCAGAGAGAGAGGGAGACACAGAACCGGAAGCAGGCTCCAGGCTCTGAGCTAGCTGTCAGCACAGAGCCTGATGCAGGGCTCGAACCCATGAGCGTGAGATCTGACCTGAGCCGAAGTCGGAGGCTTAACCGACTGAGCCACCCAGGCGTCCCTCATCAATGTTTCTTTATTACTTTCTTCTGTGTTCACTTTCTCATTTCCTCCCCCCCACCCCCCGCCCCAGCTGAAATTTATCTTTTAGAAATTCTTTCTGGGAGAACCTATTGGTGACAGGTTCTTTTAGTTTTCATTTATCTAAAAACATTTTATTTGACCCTCGCAGTTGAGTTACAATGTCATTCAGCAAAGAATTCTAGATTGACAACTATTTTCATTGAGTGTTTTGAGGGCTGCTGTGGAGAAGTCTGCTAATTGTCTCTCCTCTGTAGGTGATTTCTCTTTTCCCTCTTGTTGCTTTGAGTATTTTCCTCTTTGACTTTGGCGAATTACAGTTTCTCTACAAGGCATCTATAGGTGGGTTTTTATTGATCCCGCTTAGAGCTTGTGCTTCCTGAATTTGTGAATTCTTGTTTGTCATCAATTTCCAGTCATTATCTCTTTGAATAGCATGGCTCCCCCTTCCCTGTGATCTTTCCCAGAACCCTCACTGGAGATACCAGGACAGGCACCCCTTCTTCCACCTGCTGTGCCTGCTGGTCAGTGGTCTTCTTTCTTTCTTTTTTCTTTTCATACACTACATTCTGAGTTTTTATCTCTCAGATCTGGTTTTATTTGACAAATTCTTTTTTTTAATGTTTTAATTTATTTTTGAGAAAGAGAGAGAGAGCAGATGGAGGAGTAGCAGAGAGAGAGGGGGACAGGGGATCTGAAGTGAGCTCTGTGCTGACAGCAGAGAGCCTGCCATGTGGGACTCAAACTCACCAACTGGGAGATCATGACCTGAGCTGAAGTTGGACGCTTAACTCACTGAGTCACCCAGGCGCCCCATTACTTGCCCAATTCTTAGTGTCCAACCATGTCTAATCTATTTAATTTATACTACTCACTGAACTTTTTTTTTTGAGAGGAAGGAGAGCGAGAGAAAGAGTGCTCACATGGAAGGGGCAGAGAGAGGGAAAGAGAGGGTCTCAAAGAGGATCCACACTGCAGCATGGAACCCAGTGTGGGGCTCGAACTCACGAACCGTGAGATCATGAGCTGAGCCAAAATCGGATGCTTAACCAACTGAGCCACCTGGGCATCCTGCTACTCACTGAATTTTAAAAGTTCAGTGGCCATTAAGAGAGAATTTCCATAAGCTCTTTTTGATTCTTTTCCAAAAATCCATCTTTTTTTGTTCTATTGTGGCTGTTCCATTTTTAGTTTTTTAAAATTTTCTGTTTCCTTCTTTTATAATTTTAATAATTTAAACTCTTTAATTTTATGGTCTCCATCATGTTATTCACTTACCTGAAGTTCTTGGCAGTCTTCTCCGATCTTGGCTTCCTTCTTTAGCTCATAATGTGATTGCTTTTTCATGGATTTTTGAAATTTTGGATGGTGAGTTCATACTCACTGTGGTTTTACCTTTGGGAATCCTTCCCAGCCCCAGTTGAGGATGTATATATATTTTTTCCAGCAATTAACACACTTTCATGTGCATAGAAGGTACCCAAAAAACGCTCATCTTTGCTAATGATATGGACAAGCTAAAAAATGATAACTAAATCTCTTTACCCCTTTATTGGATGGGGACATATTTCTTAAATTTTTTTTTTACATTGTATTTATTTTTGAGAGACAGAGAGTAAACAGGAGAGGGACAGAGAGAGAAAGAGAGACAGAATCAGAAGCAGGCTCCAGACTCTGAGCTAGGGGTCAGAACAGAGCCTGATGTGGGGCTTGAACCCATGAACCATGAGATCATGCCCTGAGCCGAAGTCAGACACTCAACTGACTGAGCCACCCAGGAGCCCCTGGAAGGGGACATATTTTTTTTACTATGTGTTCTCTCTAAGCTTTTCAGGTTGTGAGTGTGTGAGATTTTCACTGTTGTTGAGACATACATTCTTGGGCCCAGAGAATGTTAGCAAAAATTCTGGAAAGGCGGATGAAGAGAAATGAGCAAAACTTCTGGAAAGGGGGATAGAGCAATTCTTTAGTCACAGGAGGAAAGACACCGTTGAACAGCAAACAAAGATGGGTAAACAGGCCACCATCACTCCTAGGTTGAGACAGGGGTGCAAAGACATGGACACGTGGTGATCAGAATCAGAGAGGGATGGAGATGAATCAGAGAATGGAGCCTCTGAGAAAGTGGGAATAGGTGTATATAACCACTTTCCTGCTTCTATTAATAATAGCAAATGATGGGGCACCTGGGTGGCTCAGTCAGTTGAGTGTCTGATTCTTGATTTTGGCTCAGGTCATGATCAGGTCGTGGGATCGAGCCCCACATCTAGTTCCATGCTGAATGTGGAGCCTGCTTAAGATTCTCTTTTTCTTTTTCTGCCCCTCCCCTGTTCATACTCGCTATCTCTCTCTGTCTAAAAAAAAAAAAAAAAAAAAAGCATATGACAGTAAAGAGTCCAACATACCCTGTGCCGGGTACTGTGCTAAGGGCTTTAGCTGCATTCCTTCATTTGCTCTTTATAAGAACTCATGGAGGAGGTACTCTCCCCACCCCCAAGTATACAGATGAGGTCACTGAAATTTGAGAAGCTAAGAAACTTAACCCAGACCCCTCAGCCAGGGAGAGAGGAACAGAGCTGAAATTGGAACCCAGCTCTGACAACTCCAGAGCAGGCACATGGAGCCACTTCAGGGCCGGGCTAGCATTTCCACTGGGTTATGATGTAAAAAACTTTAATACATGTAGTAGGTCCTTTAGACACCCCTCCTGCGGTGGTGGGAGCGCTGCTACGGGCAGGAAGACCCAGTTATTGAAACTCAATAGTATACAGCGCATGCCATATGGTGGGCGCTTAATAAATATTTACCCCCTAAATAATGTTTTTTTTCTTTTGAAGAGTTGGGGAGCTGAGCCCCGGGGAAGTGGACTAGGACAGTTAGGTTGAGACCTTTCCCTCTCTGGCTTCACCCTTGGCTTTCATGTTTGTTGTTGTCGTTGTTGTTGAGACAGAGAGAGACACAGCACGAGCAGGGGAGGGTCAGAGAGAGAGGGAGACACAGAATCTGAAGACAGGCTCCAGGCTCTGAGCTAGCTGTCAGCACAGAGCCTGACGTGGGGCTCGAACCCATGAACCGTGAGATGATGATCTGAGCCGAAGCTGGACGCTTAACCGACTGAGCCGCCCAGGCGCCCCCACCCTTGGCTTGAAAGTACCATGCAGCCGGAGAGACCTGTGTCCAGATCACTTTCTCTGACAAGGAGGCTGGGCTGGGTTGGGGGCGGAGGGGGGGGGTGTTGGAATTCTCAAGAAGCATGTCACACTACAAGCTGATACTGGTGATGGGGAGTCACGGCCTGGCTGTTTGGAGCTTCTCTTGGCTGGGTGACAGTTTCTAGATATGAGTCCTGCTGAGTCTTGCTGTCAGTTCTCAATCTTGGTGAGGGCAGCAGCGTACATGAGGGCTTCCTTCCTTGGCTCACCTCCTGCACACGCAGCCCAGGCCCACGCAGACAGTCAGGGGACTATAGAGCTGCAGGGTCTCCCTGGACCCCACCTCTCAAGTATCTCTTCTCCTGGATGGTGAGACAGCTCAGCCCAGAGTGAGGGAGGTTAAGGGGGTGGAGGGGATGGGAAAGGTCACCCACCGGGATTTGCCTCCAGGATATCATTGTTTTAGAGGGGAACTGACTTGTTTTTTGCTGCGGAAGCTCTGGAGCTCTGGAAACCCCGCGTCAGGGCCACCACTGGCGGTGCTTTGCTGGGGGAGACAACAGGCTCCAGCCAGCCGTGTGCCTCCATGTCTTCCTCGTGTCTTGGGTCTCCTCTTTCTTTCTGGTTCTCTCTGACTTTGTCTCTCTCTTTCCCTGTCCTGCCTTTGACTTTTCATTTCATTTCTTCCCTCTCCTTCTCATCTCCAAGTTCCTCTCCCAGGCCTCACACTTCAGTTCCTATGAATTTTTACACAGCTCTGCCCCCCCGGGAACACCCATTCTGCTCTGTGCCTTCACCCCTGCTGGTCCCCTGGTGGCCTTGAAGGGTCCTGGCTCGCCTGCAACCCCAGGGCTCATCTCACAGAGGCTCTTCAGGGCTCTCATCTTGGCCTCAGGCTGCGTTCGGCCTCCCTCGAGAGGCCCAGGAGCTAGGCTGCTAGAGGCACCTTGTTGAGTTCAAAGTCCCCCTGGGAAGCATTTGCTGGGCTAACTAGGATGCCCGCCCCTGCACAATGCGCAGAGGCCCAGATGCCAGGGGGGTGAGCTTCCTGGGGCCAGCCACCAGCCTAGGGGACTTCTGAAGTCCTCTGTGCTGACCCACAGCAGGGGCTCATGGGGACAGTGGGCTCTCCAAGGGGTAAAGGGCCTCCTGGAGCTCTGAGACCCAGATTAGCATTTTAAAGAAAGGTTGGCAAGAAGGAATTTATGAGACTTGCTGGGAGCAGAAGGGATGATGATGAGGAAAGTTTACCACCCCCCCAGTCCCCAACAGGCTGACCAGATGGCATTTGAGAGGGGCAGGGAAGGCATCAGGTAAGGAAGGGGGAGACTTGGATTCGAACTTCAGCTCAGCCACTAGTGAGCAAAGAGTTTGGGCAGGTTACTTAGTACCTCCAAGCCTTACTGTCCTCCCTTCTCAAAAGAAAAAGACAAAAAGGGCTCTGAAGTCCCCCCCCCCCCACTCTACCGTGATGATGGCCCAGGGGGCAGGGGAGGGGCCGGATGACGGCAAGGCTGCTGTTGTCTCCCAACCCATAGAAAGGCCTCAAGAAACACTAGCCCTTTGTGTGACTTCGAACAAGGTACTTAAACTCTCTGAGCCTCAGTTTCTGCATCGTTGTGGTAAGAGTAATTCTTGCTTTATGTGATCCTGTAAGAATTACAGCGAGCAGGAAACGGACAGCATTTTTCAGAAGGTGAGCGGTGGGGCCCCAGGCCGTGCAAAGGAGGATTTTAGCTCACACTCGATCTTGGCACTCAACGAGAAAGTCATCCCTGGTTCAATTGTTTCTTAAACCGAGTTGCCACGGAGACAGTTGGCATGTCTGTGCCACCTCTGTCACACGCATCCATTTCTCTAGTTAGCAAAGGGCGTCCAGGCCCCGGGGTGAGGGCCTTCAGGTTGACAACCCTAAGCTCTGATCTGATAACATGGTTTTTATTCATAATGTCTATTTTTATACTTTTCTCTTATTAATTGTACGTTTATATATTTTTAAATTTTATTTGTGTTTTTCATTGTCATTGGTTTACCTTCTATTTAAGGCAATGCCAGTTTTCCACAAAACTTGTGTTATAAAATTTCCTTTTGAAATAAGTTTGAATAAATGATAGGAGCCAATTGGAGACAAATGTTAAATCCTAGTAAAAGCAGCATGGCGATATAGTAAAATTGTGGAGATGACCTAAGGATAGGAGAAATGCTTGTATCAGAGGTGGAGATATGTCACGTGGCGATCATGGGGGTAACTGTGACTGCTGCTACCCTGGAAGGAGGGGGCATGGGTGGCCTCCCTGCCATTTCCCTGCCTGTTGTCTCAGCTCCCAGGCAGTGCTGGTGATGTCAGCCTCCCTGGAAGACCCATGGATGCAAGAGCGGAGCAAACCCTCTGGGCAGGGCACCGTGAGAATAAACTCTTCAGTCTCCTGACTGGTCCTGACTTACACGGTCTCCCCCACTGAATGGCATGGGAAGCCGCTTCAATGGCCACCAGATTAGGAACCACTGAACTTTTACAATAATGATGAAGGGGCTGGGATTCCCATCTGAGCCATTGTGCTTTAAACAGAATATGTATTACCTTCTGAAATAAAAGCCACTTATGCGTACCCGCCAATCTGTCTCAGCAGAGTGCCACCAAGACAGATCTTGATAGACGAGCCAAGAGCAAGTCAAATTAAAGCTTTAAGTCCCTGACTATCCATCACCCAGGGGGTTCCCAGGTCTGTGAGGGCAGCTTGTGGGTTACTTTGGTTAACCTATAGCTTTCAGTTTTGTTAGGAGGAGGGAAGAATGGAATGAGATTGATAGATAACCAAAGGGATGTTTTTGTAAGCCTCCAATTCAGTGTAGTACCTTGCAGGAAATTCACTTAGCACCATGTCCGGATGCGCCTGGAGGGTCTCTGAAAGCAAAGACTCAGCCACGCACCTGGCAGCGTCTGCCTCTAACAGTCTGCTCCCTTTCAGCTCCACAGTGCAAGGTGTCTTTCCAGCAGTATCTCAACTACCTAATGTGTGTGCTTGTCTAAGCCCATGTCAGAGTCCTCAGGAAGAAGGAGCTGGTGCAGCACTCACGAGATGCCCCCAGACAGCAGTGGCTGCTGCACCTGGGAAAACCAGACGTCACTCCACCGTGTGTGTGGATTTGCTGGGACGGCCAGGCAACTGGCACTGCTCTCCTGTCTTAGGACAGCCGTGCAGAGTCCCCTGGGACAAACCCCCTAGGAGGACTCAAAGACTCAGGTTCTGGACAATGGTAAGCATCTACCTCTCCTCCTTGTCCTCACGCTATATTCCTAGAATGCTATTTTATACTATCTGGAAATGTGTGTTCTTCTGCTGAAACATGGCAAGCCCCTTCCATAAATACTTAAAATATTTTTTTTAATGTTTGTTTATTTTTGAGAGAGAGAGGGAGAGAGAAAGAGAGACAGAGAGCAGAGGAAAGGCAGAGAGAGAGAGGGAGGCACAGAACCCCAAGCAGGCTCTAGGCTCAGCTGTCAGCACAGAGCCCAATGTGAGGCTCAAACCCATGAACTGCGAGATCATGACATGAGCTCAAGTTGGGAGCTTAACTGACTGAGCCACCCAGGCACCCCCTATAATGACTTTTAATCAGCTTTCCTCTTTAACTAGGTGGCTAGTTTATTGGTCTGTAGCCTTTATGTCTTATTCTTCTGCAACTCCCAGGGCATTGCTAAGTTGGGTTTTTGTCTAGTCTTATTCCTTTTTTTTGGTAAAAATACCGCAGAAGCAGGATCTCTTGGTTTTGTACAGATAGCCTTACCTCTTATAAAAATACCACAGTTTATAATTTTTTGAAGCAATGAAATTAGAGGCAGAGAGAAATCATGTCAAGTAGAAAGCTTGACAACTGTATCCAAGTGCAAGTTGAATTCAAACCAGGCCACGGTCCCTGAGTTAGGGCTCCTGTGGTCCAGCAAAGGATGTAGTTTAGGGGAGGGAAGACTATATTCTTGCAAGTTTGTATCTTGACTGGGGACAGGGACAGAGGAAGATATGGTACTATTCTTCACATTCTTCACTCAGCATTGGCTGATATGAGGCCAGGGATGCAGGGCAAGGCTGGGAGGTGTCCCATAGTCAGCTTGGCTCCCAGAGACACCCTCCCTGGAAGTCAGGTGCTGGTCTAGGATGAACAAATATTAATGGAAATCTCCATCAGGACATCTTTTTGACTACCATGAATCATTTACACTCAGTGCTAGGACTTATTTAAAAAAATGTTAAATTTCAGAATAATTTAAATGTCAGCAGTATACGATCTAATGAAATATTATTCAATTATTTTTAAGAAGTATGTTTGTGGGGAGAAGCACTGGATGTTAATGGAAACCAATTTGACAATAAACTATTATAAAAAAGTGTGTTTTCTTGTGATATTTAATGACATGGAGAAAATAACTTGCACTTTAATTTTAAGGGAAAATAGGATAAAAATTAGATGTTCAGTATAGCCCTATTTTTTTCAAAAATACACCTTTATTAAGGATATAATGTGAAAGAAATATATAAAAATATCCGTCATGGTGAGGCTCTTGGATGGCTCGGTCAGTTAAGCATCAATTCAGCTCAGGTCACGATTTCACAACTTTAGCTCAGGTCTTCGTGAGATCGAGCCCCGTGTCTGTGGGCTCTGTGCTGACAACTCAGAACCCAGAGCCTGCTTCAAGTTCTGCGTCTAACGCTCTCTTTGCCCCTCTCCTGCTCACGCTTGGCCTCTCTCTCTCAAAATAAATAAACATTAAAAAATTGTTTAAAAATATCAACCACGGTTTTTGGTAAGTTGTGGGATTCTATTCTTTTATAAAATATTTATTTTCCAAATTCTTAGAGTCTGAATTATTATAAGCAGAAATAAACATAAAATAAATATTTATTATAATCAAATCCCTCAAAGCTTGCCCTCTGAGTCCCTCTCTCCATCCTGGATGCTTCCTTCTGGAACTCAGAGGCTCTCGGCATGGTTTCAGAGGTGGACTCTTCCTTGTTCATTCTAAGTCACAAAGAGAGACGTTGCTCCAGAGGTAGGGCACTCTTGCATGCCCAGAAACCTGACAGATCTAAGACTCAGTTTCTTACCTGTGAAATGGGAGAATGGCTGTTGTCCTTTTTTACAGCACAAAGAGGTTATGAAGACTGAAGGAAGTAAGGAAGGAGAGAGTACTTTAACCATTTAGAACAAAACACAGTGGTAATTTAAGAAGTGGTAGGTTGCCAATGTGGATACAGCTTAGAAGACCTGCCATCAAAGCATGGTAACAATACCAACCCTGTTAGCCACCTTTATCACAATGCTTTATATGTTGGTAGGACTGGCAGTTGCGTAATCGATATTATTGTGGCTGCAGGATTTTACAGCAGGACTTTCTTCTTTGGAATTTTCACACCAAATTTCTGTTTTAATAGGCCCCCTTTTCATTCACCAAATAATATCAAGTCCCAGAAATGGTCACCAGAGGGCACTAGATCACTTACGGTCTCCACCTGGCTTCCCGCATAGCAAAATCACCATGATTTATTATGTCAAGTATTGGAACTGGGTTCAGGTAGGAAAAAAAACACAAAATCTAGTATACATTAACTATGATGTGGGGCCAACCCTTAAGTAAATAAGCTTCTTTTTTCCTCCTTGGCTATTGCTTTAGTCGCTCTGCTTTTTTCCTTTGTATGTTAATGTACTTTTATTTATTTCTTTTAAATCAGTTCTGATAGTTCAGATTAGAATTCTTTAGAAACTTGAAACTCTGGTTTGCTTTGAAAGCTGAGACAGGCACACATTCACATGGTAAAGAGGCTGCCCTCCCCCCCCCGGAAAAGTTTATAAACGTATTTAAAAATAAATAAATGGCCTGTATTGTTTTTGGGACGGAAAGGGTTGACGTTTCTATTTGTGGTTAGGCTTTCAGTTCTTGTGCAATGACCCTCAGTTCCCAGCCTGCAGACAGGCCTACAAGAGGGGACGTGCACTGGGGCTATTCCGAAGTGCTTGTCTATACTCTGCCCTGGAGTGGAGCCGGGGACTGGCTGTGGGGCCCTCCCGGCCACAGTGTAATGGCTGCAGCAGAGAGAGGGGATACTTTCCCTCAGTTCTCATCCCAGCTGAGGGGCCTTGTGGGGTGTGGAGCAGCAAAGTGGGGACCGGGAGAGATAGTCGTGTCTGGACTCCTCTCCCCCATGGCCTGGTGCACACACACACACACATAAGTACTGGTCTGGAGTCAGAACATCTGGTCAGAGTTTGGCTGTCTGTTTTGGGTCGTGGTAGTCATAGCCAAGATCTATATAATGTTTTCCTTATCACCCTTACCAATAACCAATGTTATTTGTGGGTAAGTAGGCAGAGCAGTTCCTGTTTTTATTCCAGGTTTATAAAGGAGGAAGCACAATGAATGCAAAAGGCACCTGAGGTTCCTTTGAAGTTTGAGGTTCCGTTCCATCTGTGCATAACTTTCTCAATTAAGTGAGGCCAGGGGTCAGGTTTTCCGAACCTGGTGCTGAAGTTGGGGGATGATAAGAAGTAGCAGGAGAGGTGGGCAGGTGGGCCTGGTGGATGGTGGCACTCTCTCAGTCACCGCCTACTGGTCGGGCCATCCCAGGAGGTGCCATGGGACTGGGAGGGTATTGACTTCAACCGCAGCCAGGGACCCTGATGAATCCCAACTCAGCCTAGGTTTTGTATGACACAGAAGTTGTCATAGAGGCAGAGGTGTGCCGAGAGCAGCAGATAGGGCTTCCCAGCACCCTGTGGAAGGACGAGGAGGTGGTGAAGGCGAATGTGGAGGAGATGCACTGGTGGGGATCATGCAGTGAGGGTGACCAAAGTCACAGCAACCAGTGGCCTCTTGCTAGTGTCCCCGGACTGCTGCTGGAAGGGAACTCAGGCTGTGGGGCTGTTCAGGAGGGCCTGGAGGGGATCTACTGGTTTGCAGAAGCTCAGTTATATGGGGGAGGAAATCCATTCTTGGGGTTTCATATCCCCTCGGGCAAATGGTCCCATCCTTCTCTGCTCTTTTCATGCTATAGGTGTTTTATTTTCAAATCTTAAATCTTGTACTTATTAAGGAAAGTCCCAAGGTTTCATGGCATATGCTGAGTCCCAAAGTTAGCAAAGCACAGCTGCTTAGAAGGCTAACAAATCAAAGGAATCTCAAGGTCACGGTTTACCTTCTTGCACATCTTCACAGCACCTCTGGGCCCCACCCCTAACCCAGTGCTGGGAAGAACCCAGGGCCTTTGCGTGGACTAAGGCAGCACAGATGTCTTGTGTGTGGCTGCTGAGCATGAAGGAGGAGGCTGTGGATACGCCCTGGGTGACAGCTTCACTTTTTGGAAAATATCACCTGTAGCTCCCTTTTAACATAGCTTTTTGAGTACCAAATATTCAAGAGCTCTTATCTCATCCTGCTTCCCCCTTTGACCTTGGCCTTGACCCTTTTCTAATGACTGTGTGTCCTGAGCGCAGTGAACATATTCTCAGTGAGTCTGGAGAAGCTGCAAACATTCCCTTCAGCCTCTCTGCCCTGCTGGGCCTCCCTTCTCAGATCCTCCCAGCACCCTAGGGCCTCCAAGGGGGGTGGGGGTGGGGATGGTGGTACTCTGACTCAGGCAGAAGCAGCACTCGCCTATACAGTTAAGGATGCTAACTTGGCCCTCACGGCAGGAAGGGCTGAAAGGAACCTGATAATTCTAATTAGACTTAAACTAATGAGCTGGAAACTTTGGGGAAACCACTGAAGGGAGAATGTGACCATCTTCCTTCTAATTAGCACTGGAAAAACTTGTGGTCCAATTGGTAGCCAAGAGCTTCGAAGGGCAGTGTACAGAGGGAGCAAAATTTCCCAGAGCTTTGGAAGAGGTATTCCCCTGTGGTGTAGGGATAGAGAGGCTGCTGAGGGGGGAAGACCTCAAAAGGGGAAAGGAGGCTTGAATGGCGCCTAGAGTGCCCCCACCCCCACCCCCAGTTGCCCTCCTCACTCAGTGAGGCTTGGGGCTAGATAAAAGGGAAAGGACTTTGGGGAACTCTACTGTCTAATGAAGCCTGCGCCATCCCTGAGGCCAGGTTCCACCCCCCTCCCCCCATCTCTCTAGTCTCAGGCAGCCTCTGTCGCTTAACAAGGAAAAGGCAGAAAAACCACTTGCTGCTGTCAGGGGCCACAGACCACCCACCAGCCTCCAGCCTTGCGTGGGGCACTGGGGCACCTAGGAAGAGGGGAGGAAAGAAAGAACTAGAGGCCCCCGGGGGATCGAACTAGGGTGTCCTGGAGAAGGGTCTTCCTCACTCCCGAGGCCCTAGGATTTGGAGGTGTCCGGCAGTGGTGTCGACAGCTGGTCACTCCTTCCCTCCCCACCGGGGGCTCCTTTGGTAAAAATAGCCCGCCATAGTTGCCCCGCCATCCTCTTCGGCCCCCACCCACCTCCCAGGTCACTCGGCTGGGGGCGCAGCACCTTGGAGAGAGGCGCCCTATCCCGCACCTTGACTTGGGGCGCTCTACCTTGCGCTCTGGGGGTCAGGGGCGCGTGCCCCGCGGCCACCGAGGGATCCGCCTGCCCCCTGCCCAGCCTCGAGCCGAGGCGAGCCGGCGCTGCGAGCCTCCTCCCCTCCCGCCTCGGGCGGCCTGAGCCCGCGCCCGCTCCAGTTGCTGCAGCTGCTGCTGCTGGCGGCTGCGGGGAGCGCGGGGAGCGCGCCGAAGAGGCTCGTGCGGCGAGGACGGGGACGAGGAGGAGCCGGAGGAGGCGAGGAGGAAGAGCGAGCGGAGGCCGAGGAGGCTCAGCGGCGTGGCAACGCGGCTCAGGGATCCCTGGGGGCATGGGCTAGCGGCCGCGGCGGCCCGGCAGTGGGACGCACTGGACCTTCCGTGGCCCGGCGCGTGCAGGGGCGGCGAGCCGGAGCCAAGCGCAGCCGGGGACGGCGGGCTGGCACGGGGGTGTCCTGGCGGAGGGGGCTGACCACCTATTATTAACTAGTT
>NC_043701.1:138613807-138658505 GCF_006229205.1 Suricata suricatta | reverse complement strand
CTGGGTTGCCGGGGTGCGGGGTGGGGAGAGCCGAGCCCGCGGGCCCCGAGGCCGCGGGGGGCCGCAGGGTGCGTGTGCCGCACGCCTCGCAGGCGGCGTCCCGGCTCCTGGAGGTGGGCCAGGGGGAGCACGGCAGCCCGCACTCTGGAAACCTGTTGGGGAGAGGAGTTCGCGGAGTCAGAGGAAGGGGAGAGCCTTTGGACAGGGGAGAAAATCTTTTGGACCAGGGAATCCCAGGGGAGAAACCTGGCCAGAGGTGGGGGATCTCGGGGACAGCGAGGGAAAGTTGGGGAGATGCATCCCAGTTTCCGAGGCAGCCCACGGAGGCTGCCACTTTAGGAATGTGGCAAGGGCGCACATCTCGTGTCACCTTCCTCTCCATCCCTTGGATATTCACTTGGAACATACTCCCACCCCAAGTTCTTCGGCCTCTATATTCTGGACCCCCCACGCCACCCCTTTAGGTGCCCGGAAATGCCGCCAGCTGCGGAGAGCTGGAGCCAGAGGTCCGCCCGGGAGCTCCGAGGCCGCGGTTTCGCGCAGAGCCTCCTCCCCAGCTCTTTCGGGGTGGCTGGATGGTGGCTTAAGCTATTCCTGGCTCATAGACGCCCACCAGCACCGAAGCTCACTACACCTTAAGTATGGTTGCTAGGCTGAGTGCCTGGTCTGTCGCTGTGTCCCTAGAGATGTCCTCTTCCTTCCTCCTACCCCTTCAGCACCCCCGCCAATGGCTGAAGGTGAGGGGCTGGGGCAGTTTTTCACAAAAAACTGCATTAAAAAAAAAAAAGAACTGGAAAAAAAAGGGACCGAGCTGCTTTGTGTTTGAGTAAGTCCCACCCTAGGGGACTTCACAGCACCTACATTTTCAGAGGGAGGGGAGATCAAAGGGAATTGGCGAACAGTGCAAGGTGGAGGCAGATCTTGGTCGGATATTCACACCTTTTTTCAAGCAAAGCCAATCCCAGGACCCCTTAAACTTCCATAGGCCTTGGCAACTTGTAGCAGTCTCCTTAGTTGATTTGGTGAGTAGGGAAGCCAGGGGCTGTGGGTGAAACACGAGGGTGAACCCAGGCTTTCTCTCCTAATCATTAATTATACACCGGGCTGGGTGCTGGAGCTCAGCTAAGTCTTATGGTAGCACATTTGTGTTTTGGAAAGTACTGGTGTGTTGGAAATAAGGGAGAAAAATAAAAGCCAGCTCTCTCTTTCCTCCTCCCACTTCTCGGGAGGCTTCCAGATGTTGGCCAGCCAGCTTTCTTTGGAGTTACCTTCTCTGCCATAGGGGGTTCTTCTTCCTTGTCCAGGTGGGAAATCTCCCACAGTCCTGAGAAGCAAACAGGTTAAGCAAAATCTGAACCATGAGACCCTGAGATGGTGCTTCATGCTTTAGCCTTTCTCTTTCCTGTTTCTTTCTTTTTTTAATACTTATTTTTGGGAGAGTGCAAGTGGGAAAGGGCAGAGAGAGGGGGACAAGGGATCCAAAGTAGTCTCTGAGCTCACGGCAGCCAGCCCAGTGCGGGGCTTGAACTCACAAACCACAAGATCATCTGAGCTGAAGTTGGGGGCTCAGCCCACTGAGCTGCCCAAGTGCTCATTATCTGTTACTTAAGCTTCTTGATCACACATCCCCTCCTCTCCTCCTTCTCTCACAGTCTTCTGTCTTGAAGGGTTTTTCTGTTTGTTTTTTCCTTTACTGAGAATCAGTGACTGCCCTTAGAGGAGAGAAAACTCCTGGATGTGTGCATGTAAAATGTTCTCTAGACTAAGTGGTTTTGGTGAAGTTTTGAACAGCCTCCTCATCCTTAAGAAATTGGACCTTCTTGATCATAGTGAAAAGCTTTTCAGTGAGTCAAAATAAGTTTTGGTGTTTTTGTGATCCTGGGGTTTTAAAGCAAGGCTTCTGAGTTCTTTTATGCTAGGGGTTCACAGATGCCACGGTAGTACGTGTGATGAAATGGTTCACATAAAACATGTCTTTCATTAATGATGACCAAACGTAACTTCTGGTGGTCTTCTTAAGAAAATAGGTTTTTGGCAACGATCATGAGAAAAAAAAAACAATCCCTATATATATGAGGCTGTGTTTTGTAGCTCCAAAACCTGCTGAGTTGACGTCACTGGGTGTTTCTACAAAAAAAAATCAACCTGAGATGAGAGAGGCTTGCGTTTGGTTGGGAGGACATGAGGCCAGCATAGGATGAGGTCAGGGCACTTTTGATCCTGTTAGAGTCCACTGTAAGACTCTCCCAGAGTTACTTAATAACTGCCCTGTGATTTGCTCACTTAAACCATGTGTAGCTGGCTCATTACACCCATTAATAGTAACTTAGGCGGCCTCTTCTAAGCTTAACTTTCTACCTCCGAGGTCTGTATTTTTACTGCTGTCATGGTTTCTTGTCTTTCATCCTTTTTGCTTTCCAAGTATGTGGTAGTTGTTGAGATGCCGTACAGAAGAATGCATTTGGCCTAAGTTTGATATTATTATTTTAGTGCAGGGCTTCCCAAGCAAACGTAGGCTTCTTTTGCATAGAATTCTGTCGGCACTCAGAAGTGCCTACCCTCAGCCTCATTCAGCCCCAAGACAGTTTGACCAGGACATGGTGTCCTGAGGAGGCTTGGTTTTTTAGTATCTGAAATTCCACAGGACGTAAATTTCAGCCAGGCACTGTGACTTCACATGTATTTGGCCCCTGGGATGGCATCATCTTTTTTGATCAAAGGAACCTGAGACTATAGATGTGCCTCCCAGGGCATCTCAGGATTTGTAGCTTTGGTCTCTAATTCGTAAATGGTGAGTGACTTCACTATTTTGAAAAGAATGGCATGTGGACTTTTTTTTTTTTTTTTAGAAATTGAGAGAACGCCTCACATTGCCCCTTGTTGGGAATTTGGGCACAATCATCTGGTGCCCTATTCTTTGCTATACTTTTTCACGTCGTTGTTTTTTTTTTTTTTTTCTCCATTGGGTTTCATCGGAGCTCTGTGTTCACTAGGCTGTGATGTTTTGAGGATAAGGCCATGACCTTGAAGAAGTCAGTTAACATCTCTCATCTCTTCTTCCTTGTGTTTAAAATGTGGAGATTGAATTCTGTGACTTCTGATGCCCCTTCCTGCTGTGTGACTCGGTGTCAGAGGTTGGAAGGAGTTGAGAAACTATGGGTAAAGTTTCTAGCTCAGAATGTGTTTTGTAATTTTCTGGCAAGTTCTTTAGGAATTCAGCCTTGGAGTGCCTCTGTGTGTTTCCTCTTCCAGCACACAAGCTGCTTCTCTTCAGATTAGTCTGGGGAAACCGAGGCCAGCTCTTGATGGAGCTGTGGCTTGCTGGGGGACCTGGATGTGGCCAGGCAGGGGCTCTTGCCTGCTCTCAGTTTGAGCTGTCCTCCCTGTAGAAGTTGGGCTTGGTCGAGCCTGGTCTGCATGTAATGAATTATTGAGGTATTGTCTCCATGACTGTGTCTGAGAAAACAACACGTTTTCTCTGTCAGGTTCATGACTAATATAAACATCAGATCCCGCTTTGGCTTGGTAATTACCCAGGGTCTGGCCCGATGCATCCAATCAGGCACTGAGCTTCAGGGCCTCAGAATTCTTGATTCTGTATCAGACCTGCTGTCTTGTGTCATCTTGGGGCTTGCCTGCATTGGATGACCTTCAGACAATTCTCTTTGATGAGGTCACTTAGGGTGGCCTTGGAGAAGCTCTCAGGTCCCAGTCACGGGGGAGTTATAGCTGACCTTCCCTCGTGCGGAGAGATTTTGCTGCTCACTCCTGGCTCTCTTTGTGGAAATGCACACTTCAGTAGAGACTCAGCAGTCAGACCCAAGTGCAAATCCGGGATCTTACTAGCAGGGCATCTTTGGCTGGTAGCCATTTAGCACCTTGGTTTCTTCATCTGTAAAAAGAGCATAACGATGCTTACTTTGTAGGATGCTTATGAAGAGTAGCAATAATGAGAATACAGGACCCAGCAAATGCCTGGCACTAAGCAGGCTTCCTGTAAATAGCTCCATAAAGTGGTGAGTTTGTTTTCTCTTTGATTCCTTGCGTGTTTGGCCCCAGAGGGGCACAGACTACAACAAATAGAACTTGTGAGCCTGAAAGAACCTCTAGACTCTGAAGTCTACTGTCTTTGGGTCAAACAGCCAGCTAGGGTCACACTGAGATTTGGGCTCCTGGCTCTTGGCTGTGGTGAGACTAGAAGATTGGGAAGGGCGGCCAGGGAAGGGTCGGTGGATGAGGGCCTGGGAGGACACCTGCTGTGTTGACGGCGGGGAGGTCAGTGGACTGGTGTTGACCAGTGTCGACGTCGTGGGAATGATAGACTGAGGGGGTTTCAGATGTTTGGTAGGAGGGCAGAGCTGGCCACCGCCAGGCCACTGAGAAGGGAGGACGTGCATCCCTGGTCAGAGCTCTTACACCTGATCCCCTGACAGTGCCACCATTTCCTGGCCAGGTTCCCGGTAACAGGACCATCTTTCCTCCCAGTGCTGTTGCCCAAAGTGAATTTCGTGGAGCCTTGTCCCTGCACTTATCTTGTGGAAAACGTGAGTCGTTGCGTACCTGAGAGCCCCCTTGGAGAACCGCAGCACAGGCTGGGAGACGTCCTGTCGTAGAGAAATTGGTCAGACTACTCTTTTTTTTTTTTTTTAATGTTTTTTATTTATTTTTGAGAGACAGCGCGAGCAGGGGAGGGTCAGAGAGAGAAGGAGTCACAGAATCGGAAGCAGGCTCCAGGCTCTGAGCTAGCTGTCAGGACAGAGCCTGATGTGGGGCTCGAACCCATGAACCGTGAGATCATGACCTGAGCCGAAGCTGGATGCTTAATCAACTGAGCCACCCAGGCACCCCAGACTACTCTTAACTGGGCTCACTTCAAGCAGCCTTGCCTAGCTGTCCAGACTGCTGTGTAGTACTGGAGTCTGCCTATGACCTTGGGCAAGGACTTCAGTGCTCTGTGCCTCAGTTTCCTCATCTGCAAATTGGGGATTTTAATAGAGCACAGCCTTGTGGGGGTAGGTACTCTCTCTAGCCCTATTTTGTAGACTTTTCCTAGGAGGACACTGGTGACCTAAAGCCTTGGGCTGACTGTATCCAGCTGCCCTGGGGACTTATCCAAACACATATCAGGAGAAAAGGAGAGCTGCCCTATCATTTGGTCTGGGGCAGAAAGAATTCCTAGCCTAAGGCCAAGTGGGCTCCTTCTTTGCCTTGCTCCTGTCCTCTTTCCTGAGTGGGGACATTCATTGGGTGCCTGGTAGCTGGGAGTAAGTGCTTGCTTTGGGTCCCTCTCTCTGTCTCACCAGGGCAGGAGAGGCATGCTGCCGAAACTGGCAGGCACTGGATTGCAGTGCCAGGACCTCTTTCCCAAAGTGGGCAGCAGGGGGGCCCCAGCTCACAGAGGCAGTTGGCCGTATGCTAACTTTCTAATCTCAGCAGCCAATACCACCATCTTGGGGCTTCAGAGCCGTGGGGCCTGTGGCGAGGCGCCTCTGTGGCTCCGCTGGGAAGGGCTGTGTCTGTGCGGTGATTCTGAGCTCCAGGGCAATATGGGGGGTACCGGCCTTCATGGAGACGTGTCTGGGGGTCAGGCAAGGTCAGGCCTCCTGCAGGACCTCTGAGATTCCACAGCCTTTCTGTGTATGGCTGGGAGCAGATCAAAGTGCCTCCTTTTTTGAAATGCTTCTTCAGTAGGTGGAATCCTGGGCCTGGGCATAGAGAAAGGACTCTCACCCCCCAATCCCCCAGGCAGAGGTGTCTAAGCATTCTGGGTAGACGTCTCAAGGAATGTTCAGTTGGGATATCAGATCTCTGCTCCCAAGGGCTGGAGAGTGCCTGGTCCCAGGGCTTCTCACATGTTAATATGCATATGAGTCACCTGGGGGAACCATTAAAATGCAGCTTGTGATTCAGACAGAAGGTCCAGGGCCTGAGATTCTGCACATCTGACAAGACCTGGGGGTGGGAGGGTGCCCATGCTGTGCAGGCCACACTTCTGAGTAGCAAAGATCTAGACCATTCCCCACCCTCCAGTCAGTCCCTCCCTGAAAGAAAAAAAGCCTATTTTTAAATCTGGAAATTCCCAGCTCTTCAGCGGTGGGGAGGGACGAGTCCAGGAAGGTTCCCTGTGCCAGCATAGCCAGGTCGGAAAGACTCCGCTCAGGCCCCTTAGGGCCGCTACGGTTCAGCCTGGGCCCTGACTGCTAATGCTGCCTGTTGGGGTGCCTGCTCCCCGGGAACCCGCCAGTGCTGCGGGTGGAGGGCTGGGTTGTGGCAGCCAGAGCAGTGGTCCATAGATGAGCAGGGTGCGGTGGGTGTGCTCCCCCCATCAACGTACGGGTCCTCCCTTGTGCCAGTTGGTGACACTGCAAGGGGCGAGGCTTCTCGAGGTCCAGGATGGCAGGTCTGCCAAACCACCTTCTTGCAAAATTAAAGGCTGGTGGTGTAGCCAGGGCTGCGCTGTGGTGATGCTCCAGGAAGCCAGCTGCTGGCCACTCCCTCTGGAGTGTTTGAAGTCCACGGACGGCAAGGCTGCCAGCCTGATTTTCCACAGGGACCTGGGTGGGCCCTCCCAGATGGAGGGTTCAGCTTCAAAGGGTCGGACTCCAGAGCGATGCTGAGTGTGGGGAGGTGGGGCCCTGTCGTGGTGCTATGCACCCTCCGCTGCTCATCTCGGATTCTGGCAGGGCAAGTTGGAAGTAGTTCCTTTGTCACCCTAGCATATGAGGGTGGTTTGCAGCTCACGCCGCCAGGCCAGGGACTTCCTCCGGAGCTGTGCGGTTGATGTAGTTGCATTGTCAATGAGGAGCAGGCCGAGCAAGCTTTCAACCACGAGCATCATCACCCAGAACAAGGATGGACTTAGCACAGTGTCAAGCACCAGTAGGTCCTCCGATGAATGTTATGGTACAGTTGTTGTTGATTTTGCTTTTATTACCTAGTGAGTACATGCTCTGTGCCACAAATCGGGCTGGGTGCTAGGGGAAAAATAAGATGCAGTTGTGACTTCTTAAAAATGTTTATTTATTTTTGAGAGAGAGAGACAGAGCAAGGGGCAGACAGACAGACAGACACACACACACACAACACTCATGCACGCAGAATCTGAAGCAGGCTCCAGGCTCTCAGATGGCAGCACAAAGCCTGATGTGGGGCTTGAACCCACGAACCATGAGATCATGACCTGAGCTGAAGTTGGATGCTTAACTGACTGAGCCACCCAGGCACCCCTTTTAATGTTTATTTTTTTTGAAATAAACATTTTTTGTCTCTCTCTATCTGAGAGAGAGACAAAGACAGAGTATAAGTGGGGGAGGGGCAGAGAGAGAGAGAGAGGGAGACACAGAATCTGAAGCAGACTCCAGTCTCTGAGCTGTCAACACACAGCCCAATGTGGGGCTCGAACTCATGAACCATGAGATCATGACCTGAGTCAAAGTCAGATGCTTAACCGACTGAGCCGTCCAGGGACCCCTTTTAATGTTTATTTTTGAGAGAGAGAGAGAGAGAGAGAGAGAGAGAGAGAGAGAGAGAGAGAAAGTGCTAGTGGGGAAGGAGCAGAGAGAGGGGGAGACACAGAATCTGAAGCAGGCTCTAGGCTCTAAGCTGTCAGCCAGAGTCTGATGCGGGGCTCGAACTCATGAACCATAAAATCATGACCTGAGCTGAAGTCAGATGCTTAACTTAGCCACCCAGGCACCCTCACCCCAGTTGTGACTTTCATTTGATAGGATGAGAGGGAAAAAACCAGTTGTCTTCTCATGGGGTGTGCAATGTCTAGTCTCTGAGTTTCCTGTGAGCCCCCGGAGGGCAGGAACAGAGTCATTTAAATAAAGTTGGAAGGGCCCTTTCCATCAAGGATAGCTGGGGGCCAGGTGGGAGTATACTAGGTGCAAATACATTTTGCTGCTCTTCTCTGGGTTATTTGTTAGGAGCTGTGGAGAAAGTCTGGGTGAAAGGGATGGGCTTGATTTGGTGACACGGTGTTTGAGTCATGGTTGGCTTTCAATTATTCATGCTACCCAGGTCTCTCTCGGCCAGTGGATAACAAGGATTTAGTTCATGACAGCAGCTGTCTGTGAGGTGGGTGACTCAGGCAGGGGACAGGAGGGCAGCTTCAAAAGAATGGAAGATGGAGTTTGCTTTGTTTTCAGCATTATTTGGTGATTGTCTTTGTCTAATTGCCAATTTGGAAATGTAATTGACACTCCAGGTCCAGAATGGATGTACTTAACATCCTCATCTCCCTGTAAGATCTCATTACCTGTATGACTAATACTTCTTTACATGGCCAAATGCGAAATTATTTAAGACATCTCATTTACTTGGTGTTGTCTATGCTGTTTCATTGACCTCCCTACCAGGTTTTCTGAGGGACCCAGATTTGGTTTACTCTGGACATGTGAAAGCTAATTAGAAGAGATGCCTATTCTTTTCTTCTCTCCTTTCTTCTGCTTTTCACCCTTTACTTTTTTTCCTTCTTCCGTAGTGACTCTTGCTAAGTCCTGGAGCGGAGAGACTGAAGTTGGCAGGTCAGTGGACAACAGAGAGGGATTTGGTCTCGCTTGGTTGAGAAGCACGTGGTGTTATGAAGTCACAGAGGTGGAGGGGAGATTAGGGCCTGGGTTCTACTTCCTCCAGTGCTGGGTGCCCTGTGCTCCCTCATCGCTGGGGCTGGGGGTGTTCATGATCTCCTGAGGCCACTGTTTCATGGAGGACAAGCCTGCTTGAGAAGGAGTGGAAAGAAAGATCTTTCTCCTTGCACTAGCCCCTCGTTGCTTCTGGTCTGTTTCCATGACATATAGAGCAAATCTTGGTGGAGACTAGATTTCAGATTCTAAATCCAGCCCAGGAAGGCCCAGAGTTGGGTGGTGGTTAATGCCAGCAAGGTTGTGGAGGGGTAGAATGCCCACAACATGTGTTGCTCCTGTGCAGGCCACTTTCTTTTTCACTTAATGACTTCCTGGTGTCCTTCTCCTGGGGTGGTGAAGTTTTCCCTTGTTTTAGTCCCCAAAGTTTGGAAAGTGGCCCATTTTTGGCTGTTGGTTCTGATAGTGTGCCCTCCAGGACGTGCCTGGTCTTGTTGGAAGCTGCAGGTGGAAGTTTTGGCTGTCCCGGGGCCATCACATCGCTCTTTGTCACTGGTACATGCACTGTATTCCAGAGTTCAGCTTCCTTCATGGTTTAGTGCTGGTTGTGTCTGGGAGCAGATGTGATTCAGGGGCCGTGCTGGGATTCCAGATGTAGAGTGGTAAGAAGCCAGAGTTGGACTTTGTTAAGCCGGAGTTGGACTCTGCTGTCTAGGTGTTGGCTCTCCTCAAAGGACAGATGGCAGATAGTGACCTGGGGCCTCGTCTTGCACATCTAAGTAGAGCTGCTCCCTAGAATCGAGGGTTGTCCCTCCCAACCACTCATCTTACATCTCTTCTTTGGGCTTCCATATCCCACTTCTGCCATTCCCTCTAGTCCACGGAACAGAGAGAAACCAGAAAAGGAAGGCGAGCATGCCAGAGGAGAAGGTGAGGGAGAGTAGGGGGAAGAGGACATGTTCACACAAAGAAAAATAGAGTTTCTCTTCTGGGAGCTAGAGCTTGGGTAAATATATAATTGGATGGATTTTGTTGTTAGTTCCTGCACCTTTGTCTTAATGAATAAGTCATGACAAGTGACCTCACCTCCAAAGAGTGAAGTGTTATATAAAGACCGGTAGAAGGAGTGTTTTTGCCTTGGGAAGATTTTGACTATTCCAGTGAGAAGTGTTGTCTGGTGAACTGATGATAGGATGGGGCTTGGGTGGCCGTGGCCCAGATCCTGGGAGTCACAAGGCTCCGGGTGGGGGGAGTGGGAGGGGGTCTTCCCTACGTGCCTGTTACACAGGAGCAGTTGCTGCATTAATTTGTTTTCCTTTTATGTGACTTGGGAGTATAGACCCTATATAGCTCTGGAAGGAGAAAAAGTGGGCATTTCACGATAATCAAGTGGAGAACTCAGAGAAAGGGCTTTCGGGCTTGGAGGAAGGTTTGGAAGATGACAGGGATTTTCCAAGTGTAGGGAATTTCATGACCAGTATGAGCTGGCTACAGTTTTATAGACATTTTTTTCCTTTATGTATCTGGGAGCATTTTCCTCATGGTGTTTAAAGGAATTGTTTCAGCTACCCATGCATTATGGCCTTGTATCCTGTGGATTGGATTAGCCGCAACTGATCAGGTGTAGGATTCTTGATGGGCAAACGAATGGTGTCTATAGCTGAACCCACAAGAGAAGGCAGTGGTTTGCCTTAGTATTAAAAATGGCATCCTGGGGCGCCTGGGTGGCTTAGTCGGTTAAGCGTCCGACTTCGGCTCAGGTCATGATCTCACAGTTTGTAGGTTCGAGCCCGGTGTCGGGCTCTGTGTTGACTGCTAGCTCAGAGCCTGGAGCCTGCTTTGGATTTTGTGTCTTCCTCTCTCTGACCCTCCCCTGCTCGCACTGTCTCTCTCTGTCTCTCAAAAATAACTAAAAAGCATTAAAAAAATGGCATCCTTTCCTTAAGCCCGGGTGCAACCCTGTTTTCCTTATAAGATTTCTTTTTTCCAAAAGTAATAGAGTATCATATTAGTTTTGGATGTACAACCTAATAATTTGATATTTGTTTATATTGTGTAATGATCATCACAATAAGCCTAGTTAATATGTCACCTTACAGAGTTAGGTTGTTCTGAGACTTTTTAGATCTACTCTTTTAACAATTTTTGAGTATGCCATACAGTAATATTAATTATACTTGCTTTGCCATGCATGACACCCCCATGACTTATTGATTTTATAAGTGGAAGTTTGTATCTTTCGACTCCTTTTACCTCGTTGCATTCCCAGCCTTGGTGACCCTCAGTCTGTTCTCTGTATCTTTGAGCTTGTTTTTTTCTCTCCTTTCTTTTTAGTTTACATGTATAATTGAGATCATAGGGTATTTGTCTTTGTCTGACTTATTTTAATTAGCATAGTGCCCTCAGTAACATCCATGTTGTGAAAAATGGCAAGATTCCATTCTCATTTTTACTGCTAAATGATATTCCATTGTCTGTCTTTCTATCTAAAATCACATTTTCTTTATCCTTTCCTCCATCGATGGACACTTAGGTCTTGTAATTAATGCTGCAATGAATGCGGGGGTGCAGATATCTTTTTGAGTTAATGTTTTTGGTTTCTTTGGGTAAATGCCCCGCAGTGGAATTGCTGCATCATGTGGTAGTACTATTTTTAATAGTTTGAGGAATCTCTATACTGTTCTCCACAGCGCCTGCACCACCAGCAGTGCACGAAGGCACCCCCTTCTCCACATCCTCACCAGCCCTTATTTCTTGTCCTTTTGATAATAGCCACTCTGACAGGTGTGAGATGGTACCTCATTGTGGTTTCGATTTGTATTTCCCTGATGATGAGTGATGGTGAGCATCTTTTCAGGTGTCTGTTGGCCATCTGTATGTCTTCTTTGGAGAAGTGTCTGTTCAGAGCTTCTGCCCATATTTTAAATTGGATTGGTTTTGTTTTTCTTTTGTTATTGAGTTACATAAGTTCTTTATGTGTTTTAGATATTAATCTCTTATAAAATACATGATTTGTAAATATTTTCTCCTGTTCAGCAAGTTGCCTTTTCATTTTGTTGATGGTTTCCTTTGTTGTGCAAAGTTTTTTTTTTTTTGTTTGTTTTAGTTTGATATAGTTCCACTTGTTTATTTTTGCTTTTGTTGCCTTTGTTTTTAGTGTCAAATCCGATACATCACGGCCAGGACGGATGTCAAGGAGCTGACTTCCTGTGTTTTATGGTGTCAAGTCTTACATTCAAGTCTTTCATCCATCCATAAGATTCCATTTTTTAAACTTCAGTGTTTTATACTTTTGTCTTTAATCCTAAAGGCAATGTATGTTATTGTAGAAATGCACAGAGAGGCATTAACAAATAAAAAAAGGAGACCTCACACCTAGTAGAATGGCTACTATAAGAAAAAAGCCCAGAAAATAACAAGTGTCGGCAAAGCTGTGAAGATTTGGAGTCCTTGTACACTGTTGATGGAAATATAAAATTATGCAGTCACTGTGGAAAACAGTATGGTGGTTCCTAAAAAAATTTTTTTTAAATTGGATTGCCATAGGATCCAGCAATTCCACTTCTGGGGACATGTTCAAAGGAAGATATTTGCACACCCATGTTCATAGCAGCATAGAAGCCAAAAGAATGGAGGCCACCCAAATGTTGATTGACAGAAAAATGAGTCAACACAGTGTGGTCTATACATCCAGTGGTGTATCATGCAGCCTTACAAAGGAAGGAGAGTCTAAAACCTGCTACTCTGTGGCTGAGCCTTGAGGATGTTATGCTAAGTAGAAGGGGCCAGACACAACCGTCAGATATAGGATTCTACTTTATGAAGTACCCAGAATAGTCAAAGTCGTAAAGCAGAAGCCAAACAATGCTTACCAGAGGCTACGGGGAGGAGGGCGATGCGGGCAATGGGGAGGTGTTTAATGGGCACCAAGTTTCAGCTTTGCAAGATGAAAACATTCTACACGACAATGTGAATATACTTAATACTACTGACCTGTACACTTAAAAATGGCTACAGATGTTAAGTTCTATGTTAGACCTATTTTACCATAAAAAAAAAAAGGAAACAAATTACTCTAAATCCTCCCCCTTTCCCCCTCCCCCTCCCCCGTGGTGACCCCCATTATCTTCGGGTACATTTTCTTCCCAGACATATGCTCCACCATGGTGCTCATGCTCCTCATTGGGGTGGCTAGTGATTTTCCTCTACAGGTTGGTCAGTGGAAGTCCCACGAGAGGTACCCAGCCTGGCCTTGTTTGCTTGAGGCGGTGTCCACCCCGACAGCAGAGCAGACGGAACCACCATCCCTCTGCCTGTGGAGTCTGGTGTGATGGGGTCTGTTCTGAGTGTGAAGGTAAAGGACTGCTGGATCTTTTATTTATTTTTGAGAAGCAGAGAGAGATAGAGTGGGAGTGGGACGGGGGCAGAGAGAGGAGACACAGAATCCGAAGCAGGCTCCAGGCTCTGCGCTGTCAGCACAGAGCCCTACGCGGGGCCCAGACCCACGAGCAGTGAGATCATGACCTGAGCCGAAGTCAGGACGCTCAACTGACTGAGCCACCCAGGCGCCTCTGGATTTTTGATTCTGACACACGAGTGACTCTGGTGTCTTAGGCAAGTCATTGCCTCTGGGCCTCAATTTTCTCCTGTGTAACGTTCTCGGATTTGGTGACTTCATTAGATAGCCATTTCTTCAGTCGGATGTTAAAGTTAATCATTTATACCGGATAAAGAATCCAACGGCAAATTGTTCAAGGCAAACGGGCCGTTCTGGTTCTGTTATAAATCACAAGAGTGAAATCTGGCCGATATGTCCCTGAAATGTCAATATTGACTTTGATGAGATGGCATCTTTAAGAAGTACAGTCTGAGGACTGAGACCCTTTTGGAAATATCACACTTGTCATTTAAAAAAAAAGTCTCAGAAATAGGTTTTTGTGACTCTGCTGTTACTTTGAAGGAAATGGCCACATCACTATTGAGGTTTTAGTTTTAATTCTTGGGGTGGAGGCGAGGTTGAAAACATCGTAGATTATAGACTGTGAATAGTGTGCCGTGATAGGCAGGCTTGGTTGAGGTCAGGCATAAAAAGAAACATCTCATTAAAGAGGAGGTCACACAAATCAACCTATTTTGATGCTTTTCTTTGACTTGCCCCAGAAGGCAGCCCCCGAGTGAGAATGTTCATCAGGGCTCTGTTCCATGGAGCATCTCAGCCACAAGAAGCAGGGATGAGATGCCCAGAGCTTCTGTGGCAAGGGAGGGAGTGTCTGAGGGATGTGAGTGAAGGGATAATTCCCACACACTCAATAACTTCTGAAATAACCCTCCCACCGCCAAATCGTAAACAACAAGTACATCAGAACGTACAGAAGAGTCTTAGGTTACGGAACATCACTCAGATCATGCTACAAGGGTCATGTATTACATTGTAACTTGTCACAGATACATTACATTACACTTCAAGGATCCCCAGGGTACCCGGCAGCTTTGGGGTATTATTGAGGGTGCACTGGTGATTGTGTAGGACGTGACGAAGCCCAGCCGAAAATACTTCTGCAGATTTTTCTGTACTGTCCTTAATGCTCTTATTGAGGGGTGCACACATCCTGCAGATTTTTCTTACGGAATAACCTAAAAATGTAGACAGTAGTTATTGTATCTGTTGGACTGAATGGTTGATTTGTGGCCACGAACCAGCTATGACAGAGATTTTTAAAACTCTGGAAACCTTGCCATTTCCCAGTGACAGGCAGTGCAAGCACTATATTTTTAATTGGTCCCTTCTCTTAAGTCAGGAGCTGAAATGTTATCATGCAAATCTCTCCTGAGTTGCATGGAAACTAATAAAATCACAAAGGTTTCTATTTGTACTCTATGAACACAGACTGTAATGAAGCCGAAGCAGCGATCTCCAGGGGATGATGCTATTTAAATGCTAGGCAGGGCTTTGAAACGCTTCTAATGGTGAAGAGAGAAACTGGCGAGTGAGCAGGTCCCCGTTCATTCCTTCCTACCTCTCAGTGCCTGTGCACCCACGCTCCTCTTTACTTCCTGACCTCCCAAAGAATTAACTTAGAACAAAGACCTCTAATCCCTAGTACATCCTGTCTGCTGCCTGTTGTAGAAAACAGCAGTGAATTCTCCGATATTCTCTCTTAGCCATTTTCTCTTCCTCCTCAGACATTGCATTGATCCCTAGGCTTACCTGGTGCTTTTGTTTTGGGAAGTCTATGTGAACAGGAGTAACTGACTTCTTAGGGAAAAAGCCAAATTGAGAACTTTTTTTTTTTTTTTTTGAGTAGTTACTATGCATCAAGCACTGTCTTAAGCTCCTTATATGGGAGTACTTGGTTGGTTGAGCACCTGACCCTTGATTTCTGCTCCGGTCATGCTCATGGTTTGTAAGGTCGAATCCTGCGTTGGACTCTGCACTGAGTGTGGAGTCTGCTTGGGATATTCTCTCTCTCTCTCTCTCTCTCTCTCTCTCTCTCTCTCTCTCTCTCTTTCTCTGCTCCTCTCTGGATCATGTTCTTGTGCTCATTCTCTCTCAAAATAAATAAACTTAAAAAATAAAAAACCCAGTCCTGTATAGTAAGTATGTTTATAATCCCCATTTTGTAGGTCAGAACACTGAGGCATGGAAAATATGTGTGCATCTGGATAACAGACTGAGTCCTAACTGTGTGTCTGGTGGTTTCTTAACTCTGCATGCGTAATCTTATTTAATCCCCACAGCACCCCAGTGAAGTAGGTGGTGTTATCATCGTCTTGCAGGTTAGGAACCTGAGGCATGGAGAGTAGAGTAATTTGGGAAGGGCCAAGCCAGGTTTAAGTCCTAGCAGGTAGGCAGTGGATCCCACACATCTGAGTCTTGCACTGTACATCTACAGTTACACCTCCTATAGTGGTAGGTTGGCTCTGCTCAGCTCATTCATGTCACAGAGCGAGGGAAGACATGAGGGCGGAGATAGATAGTGCTGAAGAGAAGATTTGGGTTGTGGAGACTCATATACCACCCCTGGATGAGGTGTGAAACCCTTTGCACAAATTCAGAGAGTTCTATACTATGAGGCTAGACACAAACCTTAAAGATTATCTAGTCTCCTGGGGCGCCTGAGTGGCTCAGTTGGTTAAGCCTCCAACTTCAGCTTAGGTCAGATGTCACGATCGTGGGTTTGAGCCCCACGTCAGGCTCTGTGCTGACAGCTAGCTCAGAGCCTGGAGCCTGCTTCAGGTTCTGTGTCTCCTTCTCTCTCTGCCCCTCCCCCTCTCATGCTCTGTCTCTCTCTGTATCAAAAATAAATATTTAAAAAAAAAGATTATCTAGTCTCCTTTTAATCTAAGTCTTGCTTTTCTTGAATAGGTGTGCTGTGTGCAGTTGTACATGTTGCTCACTGCACAACTCTAGGGCTGCTATGAGATTCATATCCAATAATACATAATTAGACTCTATAAACTACGGCACATGTGCCTTACATCTCTCTATGTTGGGGGGTATTTGGAGGCACAGAATAAATATAGAACATTTTTCTGAGTATCAGCCTTCCTTTAAGTTTTGAATAAAACCACTATTTTCTTTTTTTTCCTGAAGTAGGCTTCATGGCCAATGTAGAGCCTGGTGTGGGGCTTGATATCACAACTGTGAGATCATGACCTAAGCTGGGACTTAGGTCCAGATGCTTAACTGATTGAGCCACCTGGAATCCCCCCAAACTCCTATTTTTAATATTAGCACATACATAGAAGATGTTAGGACTAGAATGCAAAATTCAGGCATATGTTTAAAAGCTTGAGGGGTGTGTGGTGTGTGTGTATTTGTGCATGCACGTGCCGGAGAGCTTGGGGGGTGGCAGAGTCTGACACCCCCCGTAAAGCCTGATCATTAAACTCCGAACTCGGACGTCGTGATGTGGAATGAGTCCCTATGCTCCCCATATGCAGTTTGCTCATATCTCACACTCTGAAACTGTGTTATTAAAAGATGGGACTTCTATGAAAAGCATGTAACTGTATCTGAATTCCCTGATCTGTTATAAATAAAGTGCATTTCAGATGTTGGTGGGGCAGAGAATTTAATCTGTGCACTCAGAAGAAGGTAGTGCTAACTCATTCAGTGGTTATGAATCTTCCCTTGCCTTAGGAAGATCGATTCCTTGCCACTCTCCACCTCCACAGCCTGGAAATACATTATTGTATCACAATATGGATTTCTTTCTAGACCATTGGGTATTGTGGCCTTGCGTCTGCCAGACCCTGTGAATATTTGGAAGCAGGAGATGAACTGGTCAGTCTGTGAATGTTTATTATCTTGGCTATCCTTTTCCCAGGGACACAGATTTGCATAAGGCATTGTTTCCTCCCGGGCAATGCCAGTAGCCACGTTGCATGATTCCAGGGCCACCATTCACATCGTAGGCGTCAACAGTGTCCCTGGAATTGTGCAGTGTACGCCTCACATGTCCATACACGTGGCTTTTGTAAATGTCTCGCTGGTTTGGTATACAGGTACATAAGAAGTTAAAAACCGTGCAAGGCCCATAATTCTTAAATTAAAAAAATTTTTTATTTATTTTTGAGAGAGAGAGTGAGCGAGTGAGTATGAGCAGGGGAGGGTCAGAGAGAGAGGGAGACACCAAATCCAAAGACAGGCTCCAGGCTCTGAGCTGTCAGCACAGAGCCTGACGCAGGGCTAGAACACACGAACCGTGAGATCATGACCTGAGCCGAAGCCGGACTCTCAACCAACAGAACCACCCAGGCACTTCGAGGCCTGTAATTCTTAATGGCCGAATAAGTAAGAGAAACGTCAAGAACTTGAGGTCCAGAAAAGGTGGAGAACACTGACGATTGGTCAGAGAGGGGGTGGCCAGAGACCACTGGGGATGTGGGGGTATGAAGGTGGACCCAGACTTCCCATCCCTAGGTCTGGCTTGCAGGACAGGCTGTTTCCATGACTTCTGACGACGGGGCAGCTCTTGCGTGAATTAGGAAGGCTCCCAGGCCCCCACACTCATTCTCAGCACAAGCCTTTGAGAAGAACGATTGCCTGGGTGGTGGCCTGCGTGTGCCCCTGGGGCCTGTGCACGAGGAATAACGGGACCCAGAGGATTTGGAAAAGGCCTCTTAATCGCCAGTGGTGCTATTTTTAGCACCCTCCCCCAGCCCCTGCTATGCCTGGTGTCTGTCAGCAGAGCATCCTCACCTATATGGAAAATGGCAGTCGGGGCCCAGGCTTGCCCGCTAGGCCACGGCAGTCTCACGCCTGGGCCCCGGGCGGCCAGGCCGATCTCTGGGGCTGGAGGGCTGCTGGGAGGGAGGCTGCGTAACTGGCCTTTCTGCCAGTCGTGGTGCCTGCTGGTTCTGGGTGAGGAGGTCGAGCCAGAGTAAATAGGTCTACACCCCACTGCCCCTCCCTGAGCCCTGGTGCACTGGACAGGCTCACGGGCCCAGTGAGGAGCTGGCATAGTCAGATGCTGCTTTGGCTCTGGAGAGTCGCCTGCCCACTGCTGCAGAGTGCCCAGGGCCGAGTGATGCGCCTGTCCTGGGAAGTGTGCGGGCGGCCTGGTCTGGTCTGTGGGCGGTCCAGGTGGGAGGAAGGCTGGCTGTGACCTCAGGATGGCCCACTGCTTCCCTCTGAACTGTCTGCTTTGCTGCCCCCCACCCTTCGAGGCGCGGCTCACTTGCTGGGGGCATCACCTTCCTGCAAAGCCTTCTGCACTCACAGACTTGTGTCCTCTGACACTCTCTGCTGTTTGTCCTTTCTGTCCTGTGTGACCATCGTCCATCTGATGTTCCTTGTGGACAGGGATGCTGGTTCTCCTTTTTGAATCTCCTGTACCTCTTCCCGGTGGTGCTGGAGAGCGGGCAGTGAGTGTTGACCGATCAGTAATGGCGTGGTGACTGGTCTTCAAGGAAAGTCTTTGACAAACCAAGGCTCCTGGCGTTCATGCTCTTGGGTATTTCCTTTCTTTGAATCTGGACCGTGACTTGCTTATCACCAGTAGAAGGAGGTGGGAATGACTGTGACTTCTGCGATGAGGTCAGAAGAACCTTGCAGCTTCCCTCTTGGTCTGTCGGAACACTGGCTTTAAAAAAATTTTTTTTAATTTTTTTTTAATTTTTTTTATTTTTGAGAGACAGAGACAGTGCAAGCTGAGAGGGTCAGAGAGAGAGGGAGATACAGAATCTGAAGCAGGCTCTGGGCTCTGAGCTAGCTGTCAGCACAGAGCCTGATGTGGGCCTTGCACCCAAGACTGAGATCATGACCTGAGCCGAAGCCAGACACTTAACCGACTGAGCTACCCAAGCGCCCCGGAACACTGGCTTTTAAAAAAATTTTTTTTAAATGTTTTTTTAAAATTTATTTTTGAGAGACAGACAGCATGAGCAGGGGAGGGTCAGAGAGAGAGAGGGAGATACAGAATCTGAAGCAGGCTCTGGGCACTGAGCTAGCTGTCAGCACACAGCCCCATGTGGGGCTTGAACCCGCGAACTGTGAGATCATGACCTGAGCCGAAGCTGGACGCTTAACTGACTGAGCCACCCAGGTGCCCCGGAACACTGGCTTTTGAGAAGCCCAGCGGTCAGGTGTAGGAAGTCTGATAATCCTGCGACCACCGTGCTGTGAGAAGTCCAGGCCACAAGGAGACGAGGTCTGAGGCTGAGAGGCCCCACAGAGAGGGGGTGGGGATGGGGAGAGAGACTCTCCAAGGAGAACCAAGGCACCAGACGTGGGGGGAAGACTCTGTCTTGGAAATGGATCTTCACACCCCAACTGATATAATCAGAGATGAACCTGCTGGCTCATTCCTTCCTGAATTTCTGACTTAAAAAATTATAAACAAAATAAAACGATTGCTTTAAACCACTACACGTTGAAGTGGCTTATTATGCAGCAGTAAATGACTAGAACGAATAACTTCCATTTAAGGTGGTCCTACAAGATCCAGTCCTTCGTCCTTTCTCTGGGTTCCTCTTAGCCTCTCTTGCCCACTCTCTGCAGTCAGCCACATAGGACTTCCTGCACGTCAAGGATGATCTCCACTCCGCCTGTAATTCTCTTTCCTTGTCCTTCGTCTCCTGTTCCATTTAGCTGATTCCTGTTTATCTAGTGATGTGCTGTTGGTAAGTGTTTAATCTCTAGGAAGAAAGCCCTTCCGTTCCTATGGTATAAATACACCCACCGTAGCTGGTTTCAAGATACCAACACAGTGTCACAGGACTCGGGGGCACGTATTGGTAGCCACGTTTAGCAGACGTGAAACTGAAGCTCAGAGAGTTTTACTTTCCTAGGTACGTCATGGGCAGACCTGGGTGCTGGGGTACTTAGCCTCAAAGACCATGCTCTTCCCAGTGCACTACACCGCGCTGTTCTCACAAAGAACCTGTCATTGACCATGAGCCCAGGTAATATTGCTGCTGGGCTCGCTCGTGTCTTCTAGAGCAAGGGGCCTTCTGCTACGTCTCTTGAGTTGCTGCTTGCTCTTTCTCATGCTTTGCACATCTAACCAGTCACAGCTACTGATTTCTCTCTTCGACTATGGTATCTAGACTCTGTGTTGCATGAAGTGGTCATGGAAGACGTGAGCTAACAGGGACCTGGGAGTCTACCTGGAGGCTTGGTTAATTATGTGTATTAGGCTACGCCAGCTGTGGTGTGTGTGGGGTGGGAAGGGCTGGGGACTTGTTTATGCATTCAGAGACCTTGGCTCCTCACACCTGTGGGTGGACTTGCCATCTTCTAGGGCACTCTGATGGTCTCTGCCAAATCCCTTGTATCCATCTGACAGACAGGGAGTAAGAAGTAGGACCGTTAGGTGTGGCTTTGTGGGAGCAGTCCTGAAAGCCTTTCATGTCACTTCTGCTCACATAGTCCGTTGACCATTGGTACCATAGCCCATCAGTCACATGGGACCTTAACAGCAAGAGATCCTGGGAAGTGCAGCAGGGCACCCAGGAGGAGTGGGAAATAGATTTGGAGAATATCTAGACCACAGAAGGTGCTCCAGAGGGCCATGTTGGGGGGGGAGACTGGGGTGATGGCTTCTACAACCCACTCATCACACTGGATGTTTACTGGTGCTGCTGAGGGTCACAAATGGTGGGAAGCACTCCACATGCATTATGTCACTTATTCGTCTCAAAAAGCCTACATTGTAGGTATTATCCCCCTTATCCCCATTTTACAGATGAGCAAACTCCGAGCTGTGCAGTGGTTATGGCACTTGACCGAAGGGTGTCGATGAAAAGGTGGCAGGGCTTCATTTCAACCCAGGGATTTCTGGCTCCAGAAAACCTTCTTGTCCCTGCCTTCCGCTTGCGAGCTACTCTCCTTAAATACTCGAGTGGAGGGGCCAAGGGGCTAAATTGCCCCATCTCTCCACATCCAAAGGGGACAGAGAGCTCAAAGGCGTCATGGCTGTTGCCAGATGGGGTCATACCTTATTCTCCATCATGGTACGGTGGAGCTTTGACGTTGGCAAGTGCTCCTTCCTGTGACTCAAAAGCACTGTCTGCCCCTCAGTTCTCTTCCACTTTGAGTATTACTTTGAGTGGCTCTTCGCCTGGGACATCCAGTGTGTCATGGAGGCAGAGTCTGGTTCCCAGGTGTCTCATTGTCCCTCTGCTCTACCCGTAGTGAGGTGCTTTACCCTTGGTCACGTCTCTTCCCTTGAGCCCATTCCACACTATTCAGATTTCATGTTTTAGCAGAGTGAGTTCAAGTTCAAGCGCTCACTGCGGAGACAACAGGGGATCGAACGTGAGTAATAGTGAGAGTAATGTGGCTGCTTTTTAAAAGCCCAGTGGGCCAGAACGTACATGTCCACGTGAACCTCTCTCATTCCACGTAGTGTAGCGCTGTTGTGGACAGACTGCCGTCTGGAGCCAGGCTGCTTGGCCGCAGATCACAGTTCTGCCACGTGGTGACTTTTAGACCTTTGGCAAGTTGCTGAATCTCCGCGCCTCTGTTTACTCACCTGGAATGTGGGACTAATGATGGTAGCCACTCTGTGGATTTGTTAGGAGGATATAATATATGTTCGTTGCTTAGAGTAGCCCCTGGTACGTAACAGGTGCCATAGAAGCATTTGTTATGATCATTACTTCGCTTTGGTCACCTTCAGAAACTGACTCTTTTCCTAGCATGGGCCAGGACAGTAGCTTTGGCGGTCGCTCTATCTTCCATAGCTCTCTACTTGAGGGTACCCAGCTTCCAGAGGGATGGCTGGCATGCCTGACCTCCTGCTGGGATGTCACCTTCCTGAAGTCTGGGACTGTGTGTCCAGCCCTGCATCCATAGTATTAGGAGCACTGGAAGTCTCTGCAGAAGTTGCCTGAGATATTGTCCCCATGTTGAGAACTCCAAGACAGACAACTTTTATGTTTATCCCCATTTCCTTAGCAACGTGCAACAGTGTCCAGCATCATGAAAGGCTTTTTGAATAAACGCAGGACTGACAGAACAAATGGTTTCATTCTTAACTTGGAAAATGAGGGTCTGTTTTTGGGCACAGGCTTCTTGATAGCGTCAGTGTGTTCTTTTGAATGTTGCTGGGGTGACATCTCTTGGCATTTGAAAGTCAACATGATTTTAGGAAACTGAGGTAGTGTGCAGGCAAGTATAATGAATAAGGGAGGAAGCCAATGTGGATAATGTATTTCTGGTCCCCCAAATGTGTAATTATGATGTACTGAATCTCAGAGTTCTGGGTGGCATGTAATTGGCCTCTGTAGGTGATTTCCAAAGAAAAGTTCCAAAAATGCTTTGAGTTTTGGCAGCATTGGAGTAAATGTGTGATTCCTCCTCCCCTCCCCCCAACACAGAGGGACAGTACTCACACTGCATGTTGACTTTGTGCTCTTAAATTTAGGCTTGTGTTCTAGCCTAGCCTTGGAGTGGGACAAAGGCAGGCTTGGATCCCAGGTTTACTTTGCACTAGTTTGGTGGCTTTGGGCAATTTCCTTAACCTTGCCAGGCTCGCTTTCTTCATCGGTAAAATACAAATACTAAAAATATCTGCTTCATGGAGTTTTTGTGCGGGTAAAATAAGGTGATCATTATGAGCGCTCAGCACCTCCTAGATGCCCAATACTAGATGGCTTCTGTTGAGGTCCAGTTATTTTTGATCTCTCTCCTCCATCCACGGCCACAGTGAGGACGCTACTGAGGTAGGAGGCAGGGATTGCTTGAGGGAGCATGGTAGCCAGGGGTGGTACCTCAGTGGTGAGGTGGCGACATTTCCTTTGGATACTGCATACAGTGGTAGAGCTTAGGGTAAAAGAAAGGTTATCTTGCCACAATCGTTGAGCTCAGCAAATACTTTTATCATTAGCAGGTTGTCCCACACCAGGCCAGGCTGTGAAGAGGCTCCCAGGGACATTAGTCATGGTGGTACTTCCTTGGGGGAGCTCCCAGTTAAGATGGGACTGGGCGAGGGACAGATATGGGTACTCTTTCCTCTGCTTGCCAGGTGACATGGACGGATATGGGATGTGGGGCACAAGGATCTGGGCCTAGCTCTCGCTAAGTAAGTGGTCTGGACAAGTTGTCTACCCTCCCCAGGCCGCAGCTTCCCTTGCCTGTAAGATACAGACCACAGAGAACGTCCTACCTAGCACATGAGAGATACTCAGTACATAGTGGCCACCATTTTTATTATGGAACCAGGAGAATGATGCTATTTAGCAGAAGTAGATCTATTCAAGCCTGCTGTTGAGCCCTCCTTATACAAATACTAAGGTGGGGGTAGAGATGAGCCCTGGAGGATTCCATGTTGCTTCCCTTGCCCAGCTCTCTGGCTAGATTGTAAGCTCCTAATAATGGCTCCTTTAGGCCTGGGCAAACTGTGGGCTTTGTGGTAATCCTCTGTATTCCCAGAACCAAGCATGCAGCATGATGCAAGATGGCCACATGGCAGACATTGGTGAATGAATGGACAAATGGGCGTTAAACTCTTGCTGATGAACTGACTAATAGTCCACACTGGCTAAAATAATATTCTGGGCACTGAATCTCTTTCTTGTCTGTGGCTTCTTGAGCACGGAGGGTATTTAATGATCCCTGGAAGTTGGGATTGAGCCTTTCAGGCCACCTTTGCCAGGCTCTGAGGAGTACTGACGCCTGTCCAGCCTGGGCAGTGGCAGGGTGTGGATGCCTGCAGAGGTAGCCTCTCCCTGCTCTGTTTGCCAGTGGCTTGGCCGGCCAGCGTCCCCAGAAGAAAGGATATTTTGTATGCTTTGTTTGTGTAAATGTTGGACAGCAGCTTCCCACCTACAGACAGTCTTTGCCTGTGTTCGATAAAATGACAGATCTGTGCTTTTCTTCTCCCCCCTCTCCCCTGTCCATCTCTCTCTTTCATTCCCTGTGTGAAGGGGCCTCTGTTGGGCCAACCACCCGCCATTGAGAGAGGAGCCAAGTCCTTCATCATACAGAGCTGAACCGAATTGCAGCAAATCGGGTAGAGGAGTCAATTTTAGCTCAGATGCAAACATCCTGTCAAAGAGCAGAACAATTACAGTTTTTGCTGCACACAGGGCCTACCAGCTCAGAGGTGAATCTCGGCATCTGTGTACTGCTAATTAACCCCTTGGCGCACACTCGCTTTCTGTGTGAGCCCGCCTGAAGCCCGGACAGCTTCCTCTGAGGAAGGCCCCTTGACAGCCAAACTCAGTTGGCCCAGAAGTCTTCCTGGGCCTCTTGTTTTACTTGCTACCCACCTTGGGTCTGACTTTATGCAGAAGCATTGTTTTGGGACCAGATAGCTTTGAGTTCTTCAACAAGGCACAGGGTAGATCAGAAAGAAGCACAAGAGTACCCAAGGGTGGGGCTGGTCAGTTTGCGTCAACCAGAATTTATTGGGCTCCTGGAAATCTTAAACCTTGTACTGTGATAGGGCTAGCGGGAGGTTGGGGCAGGGGAGCTCCCGTTTACTGAGAGCCTAGAATGTGTCTGCAATGTGTCATATTCTGAGCTGGCCACTTTGCATTTGTAGCTGGTAGAAGTCTAACGGTAGCCCTCAAGGGCAGGTGTTGTTTGGGAGGAGAGGCCCAGAGAGGTTAAGTAATGGCTCCAGGGTCACATAGGCATCCAGGAGGTGGAAGACACAGAGTTTGAGAACTTACGGTCCTATTGTAGGAGCAAAAGTTCCAGATTGTAATTTATTCCTGCAATGAACAATAATTAGGCACCTGTTGTATACCGGGTCATGGGGCAGGGGATCCAGAAATAAGCCAGCCTCAGCTTTGTCTTCTGGGATGGTCTCTAGAGAACTCCTTGCCTTCCTTATTTTGTTTGGGCCAGGAGCTGTGTCAGGGATGTGTGCAAGGCACGGGAAGGGGCTGAGGACACATTCTCGGCAGCGAATTATCATATTTCCCCTGATAACATTGCACTTGAAAGTCACCTTGAAGGATGAGAAGAAATCTGCCAACCTTTTGACTTTCAGATTCTAAAATGAGGTCTCAATACAAATAGAGCATGCACAGAACTTAGTGTACAGTCGGTGGTTTTTTACATATGTATGCACCTTTATGACCACCAGTCCTTGGAGACAGGAACCCCACATTACTCTGCTCTGTGTTCAGGCAGAGTAATGAGATACAGACCCTGAGCGCTCTGAGGGAATCAGAGGAAATGGAGCTCAGTGAACTCTCACAAATTTGGTTTCTATCATAAGGGAAAGGAAGATGAATATTCATGTATCTTGATCTCTTTTTGCATCATTACATCTTGCTTTCTCTGGGTTTGAGGCTCCCCACCTGCCCCTGGGTTCTGTGGAATAAGTGTTTCATGCATCACATCCCTACTGCATGGGGAAGAAAGGAAATTGGGGAAAGAGGAACTGACTGAATCCTTGAATAGTTTAGCCTGCTTGCTATGCATGACCAGGAATGGGTCTGGGTCTCTGGCCATGTACATGGAATATGGACGTGAACTCTGGGGTTTGTGGGAGCGAGGTCTGGCCTGGGGCTGGGCTCTGGTGTGCTGTTTACTCCATAGGTTCTTGGAGAGTGGAGGGAGTGTGTTTGGATCTGTGTAGGCCCCTGTGTGGGATCAGAGAGAGTCAGGAGGCACTAGAAAGCCACCAAGACTTTCATCTCTTTTTCCCCTCAAACTCTTTAGCTTTCACTCTGAATGGCCTAGATCATATATGGAGGTAAATAGAGGCTTTATTGCCTTGTGGCCCTGGATCTTGCCTTCCAGATTAGGTTTTAAACTCCTCTGTCAGTTTATAACCACAGTGTCTTGTTCTTACACTTTCCTCTTGCCTATCTCGTCTTGTCTGAGCACACAGTTAATCACCTCATGAATAATTGTGGGCATTGATTTTAGGGTCTTTGATGAAGTTGTCCATGGCTTGCCATCACAGGGATGTGGAATTGAATTATAAGGTAATAAGCTGGTATCTGGTCATAAGCCAGTAGTGTTCATCTTTAGACATTAGGATGAATAGCATTGACCTTGGTGAGTAGCATAGAAGTTTGGAAAAAAGCCACAATAGCTCACACTTTTTGGGAACTATGTGCCAGGCCCAGAGGGAAGGATTTTACATAGCCAAATGAGTTGTGATGCTTTTGATAGTAAGTAGTAGGAATCCTGACTTTAACTATCTTAAACATTAAAGGGACTTTAGTAGTTCACAAAATTGAAAGGGTGGGTGATTTCAGGTGAGGCTTGATCCAGTGACTCCTTGTCTCTAAGGACTCCAATCTACTTTCCTTATAGGTGGCTTCATCTCAAGGCTGCATTGCTTCTGGGTTCAGGGATGGCTTCCACAGCTTTGGACAGCATGCACTGTTACATTCCTGCCTATAGGAAATAAAGCACCTTTGTCCCAGCATTCCTTGCACTGGTCCTGAGGGTCACTCTCACTGGACAGGCTAAGGCAAGGCTGTGTGGTCTGTGTCCTTAGAACCTTCACTGGAACCTAAATGGAAAACAGGGTCTGTGAGGAAGGGAGAGAAGATGGGTATTTGGAAAGCAGTCAACCAAAGTTACCTTTTTGAGGCTGGTACAATTACTACCTTCATTTACACATTGGGAAACCAATGTATAGAAAGACCAAGGAATTTGCTTGAGTTCACAGGGATTGAGGCTGGGCAGTCTGACTCCTAGAACCTGCAGTTCTGACTACTCTGTTGCATTAAATCAATGGGTCTTCTCTTTTTTTAATTGAGATTAAATTTGGCTTTTAGGGCGTACAATTCAGTAGTTTTTAGTATATTTACAAAATTGTGCAATGGTCACCACTACTTGACTCTACCCTAAAAGGAAGCCCTGTAGGTGTTCAGCAGGCACTCCCCCGTCCCCTCCTTCCTCTGCATCATCTACTTTGTAGCTCTGATCTGGACATTTCATACACATGGCATCCCAAAATGTGTGGCCATTTGTGTCTGGCTATTTTTACTTAGCAAGTGAGTTGTTTTGGCATGGGATCTGACCTTAAGGATTCTCCATTCCCATCCTTTCTGTCTTGAAGCAGATGGGGGTGCTGGCTGGGGAAGAAAGAGTTTCTGTGTGGAGAGAGAGACTCTTAGTCTGTGGGTGGGCTCTTTCTGGGAGCCACCAGACTAGGACTTTGTAAGGACAGGCCTGGGCCTTTGTATCCCAGGGTCTCCTGGATATGCACAGTGAGGGTTTATTCTGCATTCTCGAGCACCACCATACGCCGGACACTGTTCGAAGCCCAAGGAGAACAGCAAGGAAAAGGCCTGGGTAGGTGGGGAGCTGGGATGGGGCACGGGGCAGGTAATCAACAATCAGTCAATAAATGAATGAGATCACTTCCAGGGCACAGTGGAGAAAGCAGAAGAGGGCAATGGAGTTGAGGGTGTTTGAGGGGCCCCCTCAGTGGGTGACAGGGAAGGCCTTTCTGAGGAGGCGCTCACTGAACTGTGACCTGCCTGAGGGGAGAGGTGGTCGTGCAGGATTGGGGCAGCGTGCCCCCGGGTCCAGGAGGCTGGGGCAGAGCCCGAGGGTGGGACTGGGTGGCTGTCGGGCTACTTGGAGATGATGGTGATGGCCACCTCATTTCTGCTTTTCCTGAATAGTTCCTCCCTCTTGGGGACCTTTTACCTATAGCCTCTGCCTTGGAAGGGTTTTGATCACTCTCTGAAGCTCATGGCAAGATTCATCCCTGTAAGGCTTTGGAATCTGTTGGGGCTTTTAATCCCCTTCTATGTTGCTGAAACTTGAGTCTAGACTTCCTCCTGTTTCCTTTTTTTTTTTTTTGACTTTTGTAGGGCTTTTTCTTTATTTTTTTTAATAGTTTATTGTCAAATTGGTTTACATATAACACCCAGTGCTTCTCTCCACAAGTGCCCCCCACCATGACCATCGCCCCTGTCCTCCCCCCTCCCCCTTCAGTCCATGGTTCGTTTTCAGTATTCAGTAGTCTCCCTTGATCTGTGTCCCTCACTCTCCCCTGCTCTCTTTTCCCCTTCTTCTCCCCATGGTCCCCTGCCAGGCCTCTCCTGTTAGACTTATGAATGCAAACATATGGTATCTATCCTTCTCTGCCTGACTTATTTCGCTTAGCATGATACCCTCAAGGTCCATCCACTTTGCTACAAATGGCCATATTTCATTCTTTCTCATTGCCATATAGTACTCCATTATGTATATATATACCACATCTTCTTGATCCACTCATCAGGTGATGGACATTTAGGCTCTTTCCATGATTTGACTGTTGTTGACAGTGCCACTATGAACATTGGGGTACATGTGCTCCTATGCATCAGCACTTCTGTATCCCCTATGACCCACCAATGGCACTGCTAGGGATTTTCCTCCTGTTTCTGACTCAGGCCTGACTGTGCCAATCATCTGCCTTTTTTTTTTCTTTTCCAAAAAATTCTTTGATTATTCGAAAACCTACATGCTCTTTTTAAACATTGTGTCCACCAAATTTCAGGGAGCACAGAGCTAGTCCAGATGGACACCTGATGTCACTTGCCATTGGGACCTGGGTCTACTCTGTGAGTGCAGATGGATAGGAAGACAGCTCATTGCCCCCTAAACACACATGTGCACACACGCATGTGCATACACGGGAGTCCAGAGTGTGATGACAGGCCATGGAAGAGGGCAGGGCTCACGGAAGGCTTCTCTGCAGAAGGCAGGCCTGAAGGAGAGGAGGTGTTAGCCAGGCCTGGGTGGGTGAAGAGTGTGCCGAGGGCCCAGTGTGTGGAGCCTCTGCGGCCCCAGCAAAGCTGCTTGGAAGCAATGGCCTGGAAGGGGAAAGGACAGGGAGACTTTGAGAGACAATGGCAGTGTATTCCAGGCTCTGGGGGCCCCGGGAGGAAAGATGGAGGAGGAGGAAAGAGTAACTAGAAGCTCTAAGGCCAGAGATGCATCTGTTTTGTTTATCTTTTAGCCTCTGGTGGCCAGCAGGGCACTGAGCATGGAGAATGTGTCCTGACTTCTCAGATGGAGTGTGTTTTTCCATTTCCGATCGCAACTGTGATAGATTACCGCAAACTTAGTGGGCTCAGGACACCAGCGATTATTCTCCCACAGCTCTGGAGGCCAGGAGTCTGTAATTGGTTTCACTGGGGCTGATGGCAAGGCATCCCTTGTGCTGGTTCCTTCTGGAGGATCCGAGGTTGGGGGGGCACTCTTTCCCTGGCCTTTTGTAGCATTCAGTGGCCAGTCGTGGTCCTTGTCTTGTGGCCTGTGCCCCATCTTCAGAGCCCATCAGTGTGGTCTCTGTTTCCACCACCACGTCTCTTACGTTCTCATTTGCAGTCAGATCTCCCTCTGCTTCCCTCTTCTCTGGATCCTTGTGTTCACATTTAGGATAATCCAGAACACTTGCCCTGTCTCAAAATCTATCACTTAATGATGCATGCAGAACCCCTTTAGTCACATATGACACTCTTGCAGGTCCTGGGCATTAGGACGTGGACATTGTGGGGCCATGCTTCTGCCAACCAGTGCCTCCACAAATGATGTTCTTAAGGGGTATTGAGGGTAGAGGAGTCCACGAGCCTGTTCAGCAGGGTAGCTGCAGGGAAGGCCGTCCTTCACGTGGCTGGCCCAACTCTGCAGTATGACCCTTTGCCCTCTGTGACTGTGCCTGATTTCCCCCTTGAGTGACACGAGGTGGTTTCCTTAGCCTCGCACATCCCACTTGCTTCCATTCCTTCCCTAGCCGGCAGCTCTTCTTCTCATCCCAGGTCCAACATGGCACACGTCCCTCCTGCCCCATCCACCTAGCTGAGTCACAACCCCAGGCCCGGCCAGGGTGAGTCACTGTAGGCACACAGTCACAGGGAGGGAGAACGGAGCAAGGCCACTGCCAAGGTGGGGATGAGGATCTCTGGAAGGTTGGCTTCTCTAGAGGTCTTATGGGGTCTTCCCCATGGTCCAGGTGCCCAAGGTAGCACTGGACAACCAAGATGGCGTTTTGCCAGATGTGGTGAATCCCTGATGGCTCTGCCTGTTTCAGGAAGGGAGTTCCTGTCACCAAAGGAGAGCTAGTGATGGGGCAGTACTGCCTGCTTAGCACCCCTTGGGGCTTGGGAAGAAGGGACTGTCAGGGGCAAGCATGTCTCTTTTGCTATTTTAAAGACCTTTGGGGTTTGGGTGTTTCTACTTGACTGACCCATCCCTCCTTCCAGTTGAGAGTGGGATGCGGGGCAGGGCTGGGTGACCCTAAACTTAGAACCAGCCTGGGCTTTCAGCAGCCTTACCTGCAAGGGGCCTGAGGCACAGGGGGTCCAGGAAGGCCAGGGGATTTGAGGGAGGGTGGCAGGTGGAGCCTAGGGAGAGGCTCCAGTCTGCAGCCATTAGCGTATCGGGGAATATGGTGGTCATGTGGACACTTCTGTGGATGTGACCCCCGAGAGGCGAGGTGGCGTGGTGAGGACAGAAGATTCAGCCCCCGCAGTGCCATCTGTAGCTGCATAACCTTGAACCAGTTGTGTAGCTACCGCAAACCTCAGTTTTCTATAAAGTGGGCAGCTCCCTCAGGAGCATCTGTGACCATGCAGGGACTTAACCCGGGTAAAGTACATGGCACTTAGGAAGCACCTACTAAAGGTGAACTACTCCTGTGATTGTTAGCATGTGTTGGCAGCCCGAGGGCCTGCGACCTGGAAAACCTTCCCAGAAAGGGGAGTAGGAGATAGACCCAGTGCTGCCTCCAGCCATGGCTGGCGTAGGGGGCTGCTTGAGCTTGCTCCCTGAGATGCTGCTGGGGCCTGTCTGGGCAGAGACGGGGAGGGGGGAGGGCATCTTGGAAGCCCACATGCCCAGGGTCTGGAGGCCACTTAGAGAACCACCAGGCCTCCTCTAGCATCTCTAGCAGCCTGTCACCCAGTCTCTCCAGGAGCAGCTGAGAAAGGGAGGTGGGCAGAACCCGTGTTTGGAGACAGACCTGGCTTGGACCCAGTGCGGTCACTTCCTAGTTGTGCAACTTCTCGGAGCCTCAATTTCCATGTCTGAAGGATGGGAATCCTGTCCAACTTGCTGGGCTCTTGCAGTCTTAGGAGAGACGAAGGGTACTATTTAGGGAGCCCTTGGCTGCAGGCGGGGTGCCAGCTCTTCCCTGCATTATCTACTTGACCTCTTGGGGGAGGGCATCCAGCGCAGTCCCCGGAAGCTCCTGGGCACTCAGTGAAGTGCCTCTTCTGCCTGGTGGCTTGTGAGGATCTTATGGTCCGGTCCGGGGTCCCCAGGCTGCAGCTGGGTGGAGTGCTGGGGGAGGGGACGTCGCTCTGCGGTTCGCAGGGGGACCAGCAGCTGACTTCTTCACTCTCTGGCCGCTGGGGCGTCTGCTGTCACAACTGTGGGTTTTCACGGCTGTTCCTGGTGCTCAGCCTCGAGGCTGTTTTATGGGCCACTGTGTTCTTGGAGACACGTCTCAGACGAGGTCAGGCCTTGAGGTCTCCCAGAGCCTCCGTGGGCTACAGTGGTGCCTGACTGGTACCCCAAGATGTGAAAAGGAGGGGCTGAGGGGGAGGGCTGGGCCGTGAAGCCGGGACCTGGGATTTCTGGTGACCCCAAGGCCCTCAGAAAAAAGTATTGGCTTTTCTGATGAGAGCTTTCTGCTCATCTTTAGGGAGGGAATGACAGTCTGGTTTCTATTCTGTGGCATAAGGTAGCCTCAAAAGACCTGAAGAGGAGAATTTGGTAGCTTGAACACTAATAAATGCCATGCCTGCTGATTGCTTTATTTTGTTTTATTTTGTTTAGTCCTTATTTCCTTGTTGCCTGTTGTCCTTGAGGCTTTTTTTTTTTCTTTTTTCTTTTCTTTCTTTTTTTTTTTTTGTGCGCAGCTTTGGCTGCACAGGAGGCCATTTGGTGCAGGCTTAGGGTCACACGAATATTTGAACCCTGTCCCCACTGCTCATCCATTTTGACTGTCACCTGGCTGGAAAAACAGTGTCAGCCTTTGCTTCCAGGGCCCGGAAGGGTCTGTGTCCCGCTGCATGTAGGGCAGCCCTAGACAGGGAGGAGCTGCCCCCCGCCCCCCAGGCCAGTGGCTTCCCTGGAGAGATTGCTAGTGGCTCCCCAGTAAGGTCCTGCATTTACTCTGTGCCTTTGTGTGTCAGACACCATCGTAGGAGCTTCTGATAACCCCTGTGAGCTAGGAAACGTTATCATTCTCCTTCTAGAGGCCGAGAGCTGAGGACCAGTAACACATCCAGGGTCCCACTACTACGTGGGGGAGCAGGGATGGGGCCACAAGCAGCCGACCACAGTCTGCACTCATGATCACCCAGCCATCTGGCTCCTGAGGCTGCACTCCCTCTCAGAAACTACGGCTCTGCCTGAGTTTTGGGCAGTCATGGGCTGAGGCAGGGGTCTGTGGAAGGAGCCAGAGGTGACACTTCCTGCCGTGTAACAGGAGGGAGTTGGTCTGAGCGCAGCTGACCTACTGCCCCAGCTGTCTCCCTGCTTACACACTTAAAACAAATTTTTTTTAGTGTTTTGTTTATTTTTGAGAGAGAGTGAGACAGAGCGTGAATCGGGGAGGGTCAGAGAGAGAGGGAGACACAGAATCCGAAGCAGTCTCCAGGCTCTGAGCGGTCAGCAGAGAGCCTGACTCAGGGCTCGAACCCACGAGAGCCGTGAGATCATGACCTGAGCCGAAGTTGGACACTTAACCAACTGAGCCACCCAGGCGCCCTCTGCCTGCACACTTTTGATTCCTTCCTCTGAACACCCACAAGGATCCCAGGGGGTGGGGGTGGGGTGCCCACTTATTGAAAGGATTTGTACCCTCACCCCCACTAACACAGATGCCCAGACCGTGTTCTCCCAGAGGGGCGTAGCACCTGTCCACATGTTTGGTTTTCAAGCCCTGGTGCCCATCCTCGAATTGGGACATCGGAAGGAAGTCTGTCCCAGCCCTACTTCTCTCAATCCCAGACTCCCCTCCCTGTGCTGTGGAAATCCATGCCGAGGTGGAGGAGAAGGGGAGGCAAGGAAAACTGAAGGAAGCCCAGAGGGAGGCTGGCCCTGTAGGCCTCCTGAGAACTCTGGCATCACAAATACCAGGGCCCGTAGCTTTATTTTTAGCAGTATGAGGGGCCTTGAGGGCAACAGGGGGGAGGTGGGAATCCTATTTTTTGCGGTCTTGCTAATGGAACCTCTAGCAGTTTTTATGCCTGATTTGCTTTCCTCTGAAGTCTGTCACGCTTGCAGCCCCAAAGTGTATGTCTCCTTCGACACAGCTTGGAGTAACACGGTGATGGTGTGGACTGTCGGGTGCGCCGCTTCCTTCCTCCCAGCCCCAGCTTCCTTAGAAGGCAGGCGGCTGTCTCTCTGGTTTCACATCTCTTCCTCATCCTGGGCTCCAGTTTTCTGAAAGCAGTCAGCTTCCCTACCAGATGAATGAATATTCCCAGAGGTGTTTCCTGGGAATGTTCTGAGAATGTTCCCATGCCTGCCTTGGTTGCTTAGAACCCTTGAGTGTGTGTGTGGGGGATGGGGGCTGTCACTTGGTGGGAGGGGCCTGCTGCGGGCTGGCCGACTTAAGGGCAATGTGTAGGGGGCTAGTCTCATTACTGCAGGGCTGCCAGGAGTGCTTAGGATATGGGGACCGTGTCAGTTCAGGGCTAACAAGTGGGAAGATGTTGAGAGGAAGAACCTCCTAATTTGGTACATTCAGATTCTCTCCCCACCACCACCACCACCAACAACAAAAAAGCTTTATTGAGATACAATTCTCATACCATAAAGTTTATCCTTAAAAATAGTCTTTAGTGGGGCTCCTGGGTGGCTCAGTTGATTAAGCATTCAACTTTGGTTCAGGTCATGATCTCACTGTTCGTAGGTTCGAGCCCCGTGTCAGGCTGTGCTGTGCTGACAGCTCAGAGCCTGGAGCCTGCCTTGGATTCTGTGTCTCCCTCTCTCTTGCCCTTCTCCTGCACACAAGCGCACACACACATGCACGCACACACACACACACACATTCTCTCTCTCTCTCTCTCAAACATAAACATTAAAAAAATTAAAACAGTCTTTATTGTACTCACTGAGTTGATGGTGAATCCATTGCTATTGTCTAATTCAGGAACATTTTTGTTACCCCAAAAGAGGCTCCTGACTGTTGAGCAGTCATTCCCTATTCCCACCCCCCAGCCCTGGCAGCCAGGGTTTCTGTGATTTGCCTGTGCTGGCCATTTCATATGCATGAGATCATAAAATACATTATGATCTCCACGTCATGCTACAAGAGTGAATCTGTCCTTTTCTCTGAGCACTTTTTTCTACAATGGATGCAGGAGTCATCACCTGAACCTGAAGTTATCACCATGAGGGCGTCTCTCTCAGTCCTAGTGCCGGGGGGACAGATGGGACACGTGGGCCATCCAGTTTTGATGCCAATGAGTAAATTTCTTGTGCCCTGAAAGTTGGAGTAAATTCAGAAGGCCTCTCCAATTAACTGGGGTGGTGATATGTTTAAGGAATGGCCCCAGTTTCAGTGCCCTTTAGTATAGAACAATTCTGGGGAGAAGCAAGGTTAGTTTCTTAGGTAGCAGGGATTTCCTTGTAAGCAGCTTTGCAAGGGGTGCACATCTATTACACTGCTCGCTCAGAATTCAGCATTTCCGGAACTGAACACCAGCATGGTCTGGCCACCTGCTTTGGCTCTTGGTCCAAATAGTTTGCTACATCCCTTGACCGGCTTGACTTTGGCCATGTCCTTGAGGGCCAGGAGGTTGCCTTGGGGTCCACATGGTTTCTGGTTGAATCATTAGCACATAAATTGGTCTTGATGCTTACCAGGACCCAGGGTACAGAAAGGCACCATGGTGATGATCTCTGATGGTAAACAGACCATTGGAACTGGACTGTAGCCTCCAAGGGCTTGCTGCCTTCTGTGTTGGGATCAAGTGCAGGAGTTTTTTCATCCCGGGGCTGGTGGGAGTGAGCTGCTGATTGATATTTTGGCTCCCAGATTATGAAAGGAGAACAAATGTATATACCAAGACTGTAAAGATCATATGGTCTGAGCCTAAGACAATGGCATTATTTGTGCCCAACTGGCCAGATCATGGGCTTCTGCTTCCTCATTAATGTCACCAAAGAACTATAGAGTATATATTACACACTAATCAACATTACAAATTGGGATTTGAACATAGGTTTAATTTTACCTCTGCCTTTTAATGCAATTTATGAGATTATCCTGTGTTTTTATCTGAGAGGCTTTGGTTGGGATGGAGATAATGATGGTCACTGGTATCTCTGGACCCGAACCTGCTAGTCCAGCCATGGGACCTGGGGCAGAACCTTCACACGTGAGCCTCAGCGACCATCTCCATCAAGTCCCTCCTGCTCAGAACTGTGAACCTCAGATGAAATCATGTTGCTGAATATGTTTTGAAAAAGTGGAAGGGGCTGGCCGTAAATGCCATACAGTCAGACCTTCCTGTTCAGGAAGGGCCAGGATGTAGTCTCCCCTTTGCTTCGTAAGTGAGAAAATGGCCTTTGCTCCTCGGTCATCTCCACCCAGGGGGCGGGAATCATTAGGTGCCCATTATGTGGCTGCCATTGTGTTAGGCATTTCAATGAGAAGATTCGTGCCCTATCGGGAGGCAGAGTGGTGGAGTAGAGGGAGCATGAGGAGCCCTTGGTGCATCGCTGGGCCCTGTCACATGCTGACTCTGTTACCTTGAGCAAGGTGTATGCGTATGTGTGTATTTCATAGTAACCTCTGTATGTATCCTGTTGTGGAGAAGGTCTAGTGAGGACTGAGTGAGGAAATGTGTGTAAAGTGCTAGCAAATGCGCAATATATTCTACCTGCTGCTCGACCCTCTGGGCCCCCCTGCCTGCCTTCTCCCCCTCCTCCTTTTCCTTTTAACTGCTCTGTTATCCTCATGTTATAGATGAGGAGGCCTGGGCCACTTTTTATCTTGTGTGGAAATACATGTAACAGTATCATGGGGGGCATTCCCACCTCTGTTTACATACCCCGAGGAGTGGGGAACTCACTACCCCATGAAACATACATTTTGTTCCATTTTGGACTAGTTTCATGTGAATCTTAGAATATGCCAGGGTGGATCATGAACTATTTACATCAAAATGATGTGCTATTCATCTTGAGAAAATGGTAGAATCAGCCTGTATCCCACAGTATAGCCTTGGGATGATTTTTCTTGACATGAAGATAGATGGGCAGTGACTTTCTCTGGATGCCCCCTCCATACAGGTGAAGGCCAGTGGTGTTTGAGGGATTAGTGAGGTGGAGATTAGCCCAGAAAGTTATAGGGTTGAAGAATGGAGGTGACCATGAGGACAACTCTGGCTTCTGAGGTAGGATGATATCATTATGTCTAGGGTCACAGAACCTTGAAAATCAGCATTGGGGTGGGGTATCTAGTGCTGAGTAGTCCTGTATTAAAACAAATGAAGGGGGAGGACAAATATGGCGATCTCTGTAATTGCAGAAAAAGCATTCAATATAATCCAGTTGACATTTCATGAGAAAACATCCCAAACTTGACACAGAAGGAAACTTTCTTATTTGATGATGGTTAGCAGCTAGAAATCTATAGCAAACGTTATTTTTAATAGATAGACATGAGATACATTCCCTTATAGTTAAGAACATGACAGAAATGCCCATGATCACTTCTCTTGTTCAACATTGAGCCCTAGGTCCAAGCGGGTGCAGTAAGACAAGAGAAAGGCAGGAGAGACATAACATCAGCCAGTAAGAGAGAACAGTGTCATTATTTGCTGGGGATCTGGTCATCTGGCTAGAGGAGATCCTAGACTCTGAATCTATAAATTATTAGAAGTAGTGGACCTTTGACTTGGGCCAATGGTCAAGTACAGAATTCATAGCTTCTCATAGACCACAAGCAACTAACTGGAAGCAAAGTTGAGAAAATGTAGGCTCTCTGTATGGAGGCTTTTGGCATTATGCCATGTGGCGTCCACAGCGGTGATGTCTCCTAATGAATATTTGTACAGTGTGACAAAGCACTGTCACACACATCCAGCCCGCTGGGGCAAAACAGGTCACTTTGTTTTGGACTTTACGTGGGAGGAACTAGTGGCTCAGAGGGGTTCGAGTGACCTTGCTCAAAATCACAAGTGAGTAGGAGAAGAGTGAAGGCTCCTTCCTTTGTGCTCTTCCCTCCTTGCTCCCTCCTCCCTCTTCAGACCTTACTGTCTCCAGCCCTTGGTCTTGCCCATTGTTACCCATTTCTAGTAGCAGCAGAGCTTGGTGGGAAGGAGGTGCTGGGTGCCTTTATATTTGGGTGAGAATGTACACTAGGATTTCTTTTATGAGCAACAGCTGTCCTCGCACACTCATGCCTGTGATGTTGGGAGGAGGGAGGGCTTAGTTGTTGTTGGGCACGGTCTCCGCTCCCTCTCTCTTCATTTTGGTTGGCTTCCTGTTAGTCTGATTTCCTTCTTTGCCTTTATTTTATTAAACACCTCTTTAACAATTATAACAGAACACACATTCACTGGACCTCGTGGAATAATAACACAGAAGACAATGTAGTCTTTGTTTCTTCCTTGATAGCTTTCTGCTGCAACGTACTTCTCTCCTTTAGCTTCACCCACTAGTGGTACAAGCCTAGTGTAGACTCCTCCATTCATTTCCCCAGGCACACGGTGGGATGTGCAAATGGGTTTTCTGTTGATTTGGCAAGAATTTATAGGCACTGTGGTAGATGCTGGGGATACCACAGTGAACAGGAGATAAAAATCCCAGCTCTCATGGAGCTTACAGTCTAGAAGGTGGAAGTATTTAAAGTGAAATGTCTGAAGTGCCAGCCAGTAATAAGTTCTATAGAGAAAAATAAAGCAGGAAAAAGCTCCCACCCATCCCCCATTTTGTAATTTGAATCAAGAGGTCAGGGTAGAATTTGCTGAGAAGGTGAATTTTGTAGAGACCTAAAGGACATATGGGAAAAAGGCATCAGATCTCTGGGAGTAGCTCTTTGAGGCTGAGGGTAAGTGCAAAGTCCCTGTGGCAGAGTTGTGCCTGGTAATATGCTCTGTTAACTGGAGCAGGGTTGAAATGGAAAAAGAGGTAGGAAATGAAGTTACGGAGGGAGGAGGAAGGAACTGGAGGGGGGCGACTTGTGTAGGGCCTCATGGGCATTGGATAGGGCTTTAAGGTTGTGTAATGAGAAGGGGATCTCATCAGATTCTTTGTCCTTGCAACTTCTCTTGTGTAGTAATACATGGTGGACACTCCTCCAGGTCCACGGATGGAGATCTCATTTTCAAAAATATTTGCAAAATACTCACGTACCATAATTGTTTCAGCCATTCTTTTATGATGGACTTCTAGGTTGCTTTTTTTTTTTTTTTTTGCCTGACTACGTCAGTTTCTTTAAAAAAACTTTTTTTTACTGTTTTTATTTATTTTAGAGAGAGAGACACACACAGCATGAGCAGGGGAGGGTCAGAGAGAGAGGGAGACACAGAATCCGAAGACAGGCTCCAGGCTCTGAGCTAGTTGTCAGTACAGAGTCTGATGTGGGGCTCAAACCCATGAACCGTGAGATCATGACCTGAGCTGAAGTCGGACGCTTACCCGACTGAGCCACCCAGGCGCCTCTGACTATGTCAGTTCTTGTATTATGTTGCGTTCCATACTGGTGCTTTTATTTTATACATTGGAGTATGGGATTTCAAGGGGTGTGTGTATATTTAATTTTAATAGGTTTTGTTAGATTTTTCTCCAGAAAAATTTTTTTCTTTCCATGGTTGAACCGTTCCTAAGTCTCAGATGGCTGGCTTTGTCCCTGAGTTGCTAATGAGCTACCCTACAGAGAGGGGAGGTCACACCTACAAACAAGGACAGCAGTGGAATCCTTCAGCTGGTGGGAAGGTGTGTGGCCTTTTGGGGTGTGTTGCCAGGAACAGTGTCATTAGTCCTTTTTCGGAGCTCGTATTTGATGTTGGTGACGTCAGGATAGCCCAGAAGATGAAAACACAGCTGCTGGCGTGTTGTTTGCATTACAGCTGATTTTCCGTAGGCTTAAAATAAGCACAACAGCGAGGAGCTGCACGGATGGAGATTCACACCTTGTCAGATACTGAGTCGTGTTCCTGTGGCATCTGAAGGATGTCATCCTCCCAGCGCTGGGTCCTGTGAGCTTCGGGACTCCGGTACAATGGCAGTGGGCGTGTGCTTGCCTGGCCCTCCTTCCCCCACCACATTCCAAAGTGGGACGTTGTAAACTTTGAGGCTGATCCTCATCCGTTTAATAGCCTGTATGTACTTGTGTGATTTGTACCGTTGGACATTTAGGCTGTTCCCCATCTGTTGTGCTTCAAACAGTGAATAATCTTGTGCGTGAGTCTTTTAGCACATGTACGGGGATATCTTTTGGGTAGATTTCTGAATTGAAAGGGATTTGTCGCTTACATGGTGATAGACATTGCCAAATCGACCTCCCTTGGGGGAGGGCCCAGTGTCCCCATCCCCAGGTAGAGCCAGAGAACGCCCTCTCCCCAAACCCCCTGCAACACGGAGTCTTGTCACACACAGTTTGAATTTTGCCAGGCTGCTGGGTGAGATGAGTCTCATTTCTATTATGCGTTTATTTTGTGTTTGTTTCTCATGAGTAGAGACAACCCCCTCCCCCCTTTCAGATGTTCAAGAGCTATTTCTGTTTTATGTTTATGAACTGTCTTTCAAATCCTTTGTGCTTTTTCATTTTCCTGTTGGATTATTAGTCCCTTATCTGGCCCCTTCCAGTGTGGTCTGCCCACGTTATGAAGACATTTGACACTGATCAGATAACCTAACCTGTCTGACTAGTTAGAGGTCGATCCACACTGTCTTTATCGTTAGGGGTGAAGGTCTAGGTGTTGGAGAAAAAGAAGCCTCACCAACAAACCGTAGATCACGGCTGTGTTTTGGCAAGTATGTTATACTGACTGTTCCTCAAACAGCTTAAACTCAGATATAACAGAACTGTGGGGCCGTGGAGCCCATCAGCCGGGGCACATCTTTTATATGGTCTCATTTTTACTGCATCACAGGTTTGAGGAAATATGAAGAAACTTAGCCGTCTGCTACTCTGATTTCTTTCTCCATTTGCTTGAATTTACAACCCCATTGTGGGAATTTTCAGAGCAAGGACTATGTTGGGTCATTATGGTTGTCCAGGTAGCCTAACTGCTATTTCAAACAACCTCCAACTTCAGTAACTTAAGACAATACAAGGGTTACAGCCAACATGGGTGTTCCTGATGGGGCAGGTTCCTAGGGGTCCGGTGATGGATCCAGGCTTCTCCTATCTGTGGCTCTGCCCTTTCTAGGTCCCCAGAGGCCTCCTCTGGGTCCTTGGCTAGCAGAGGGGATGGGAGAGAAGAGGATTATATGTGAGACGGTTTCATGGGTTGGAGGCTGCGCCCATGCTCCTCTGGCCAGAACTTGCTCTTGTGTCCCATCTATCTTGTGGGGGGGGGTGCTGGGCAGTGGAGGCCCAGCCCCCAGTGCTCTGTGGAACTTGTAAGTTTTAAGTGTCTTCTTAAGTGTGATCTCACTCCGTCCTTTGACAGTGCTGTGAAAGAGAGGTAAGCTGAATGCTTTTGGAGCTGAGGAAGCTGAGGCCCAGAGAGGTCAGTAGCCTATGCAAGGAGGGCACTCAGGTATGGACATAGATGCCTGTGGATAAGCTTGAGAACAAAGCTCTCACCTGGCCTGCCCTTTCTAACCTGATTCAAAAGCACTCACTTACTCCAGGCATGCCTGGGCCAGCCCTGCACACGGCAGAACAGGCTGGTTGGTTAGGGGACCAGTAGAGGCTGGTCAGAGCGCATCCTCTGCTTGTGAGAGTGTCTCTTGCCCCTTATAAATAGTACCCAAACGGTGAAGGGGGGCGGCACTCTTACTGGCAGGTAGGTTGGCCAAGGTGTCCTATGTAGGACAGACTGGCCATAAACCTGCACCTTCCAGGGGAGCTGTTCCTCGCCTTGCCTTTGGCCATCATCCTGCTCTTGTCTTTTGCATGGGACATTAGCATTGCAATTGGGGCTTTCTTCTTCATGCTCCCATTTCCCTTTATTTAATTAGTTGAAAACATCTGATGTTGCAGTGAGATCAACATGTGAACTGTGATATCTCATCTGTTCTATTTCAAGCGGCAGGAAAACAAATGTGGGATGCTCTCACCCACCCTCTGCATAAGGGCTGTTTCTCTAAGAGCCCATGCGATGGGTGGAGCCAAGGCAGCTCTTGGCACACTTGGGATGCTTTCCCCTCTGGGGTGGATGCCTGGGTTTCCTTGTGATCACGATCCCTTCAACTAACCTAGTCAAACCCTCCAGAGACAGAATCATAGGTGATTGCATGGGTCGTTGTGGTAGCAAAGTCAGCACCAAGCAGCAGAAAGGAGAGGCATCCACAGGCAATGGTGAGGGCTTAGCACTGTCACTTCTAGTTGAATCACTGCAGGACTTGGTTTTCTCATCTGTGTGACAGAAATACCATCTTTCTTACCACTCTCACTGGGATCTTATGAGGATCACACAAGATAATGTGTTTGAAAGTGCTTTGTAAATGGGAAGGCACTCTGCAATATAAGGTATTATTATATTAATAGTAACAACTGTCATTTCCAACGCTGGTGATTCATTTGGGGCAGGAAACCATAGATGTCATCACTCCTGCCATTGCTACTCCACGAGGTAACTTCAAGGCTGCAACTACCATGTGCAATTTCACTTGATACCTAATGGTCATAGAAAGTTAGTTCTGGAAAGAATTCTGGGGATTAACTGACCCAACCATATCAGTTTATAGATGGTGAAACCGATACCTGGAGTGGAGAGACTTGCCTGAGGTCCTTAGAACCCAGAACTGCAGACTCTGAAGTTCCACAGAGTAGATTGTTTTGCTTTTTGGGCTCTGATGGCCTGTGCTTCTGAGAAGGCTAGAAACCAGGAGGTTGGGTGGGACATGTTGCTTTAGTCATTAGGTGGAGTAGCAGCTCTGACTCATGTCTGCTCCCTCACGCTGACCCCACTCTGAGCTCTACTGCACAAGGTTCTGGGCAAATTTGGACAGCGTTCAGAGAAGCTCAGATGGTCGGGCACAGGGTCCAGGAGAGCAGAGAGTAAGAACTGAAGTAGTTTGCTAGCAACAAAAGGAGACCAAGGCAGTTCCAGAACAAAGAAAGTGAAGGTGCCCCTGCTCCTGAGCTTGGTCCCTGTCAGGCCCCACCCCCTCGTGCACTCTCTGATTGCCGTCTCCAGGGATGCCGGCTACCATGGTATCCACAGCTGCAGGACTCCCCGGGCCCTCTGGAGAGAAGGCCAGGGGCACCCAGTGATGCTTGAGGTATTCAGAGGGCTATCAGGCATGGTCCAGGTAGAAGAGGGACCTGTGAGTGGAGGGCCCAGAAAGGCTGACTTTGGCCTCCTGTTCATTCACACCTCTGGTCAGCCCTTTACCTGCCTCCGAGTTTTGCCACATGTCACCTTCTAGGTAGGTTTACAGGAACCTCTCTATCTGAACACGTGACTTGTGTGCCCTCCCCCAGAACATGTTGACCTGTTATTTCTGGACTGGATTCACTATCCACCATATACAAAAATGTTGCAACTTAGTTCAGAGAGCTCCCACCTGCCCTTCACCCAGCTTCCTGTCATGTGTACACCTCTGGTATCCACGGGCTGGGAGTGAGTGCCAGAACCAGAGCATTGAACCTTGCATACTGCCACTCCCTAACCACAGCCCTTCTTCGGATGTCACCAGTTCTTCCACCAATGTCCTTTTTCTTTTGCAGGATACAGTCCTGGATCACACATCGCATTAACTTGATGTCTCCTTGGTCCCCCTCCCGTCTCCAACATGACTTTATCTTTCATGGACTTTCACATTTATGAAGAGCACACTGTTGAGTTGTTTTTGTAGAATATTCACCGATTTAGATTTGCCTGATATCTTCTAGCGGTTAAAGTGTATTGATTGTGTTTCCTGTTGTTTGGGTCTCTCCCAGCACTGGATTATGGGCCTCTTCAGAGCAAGGGTCCTCATCCATCTCGTTCACTGGGGTGCCCCAGGCCCATAATTGTGCTGAGTCAGTGCTTGCGAAGTGAGCGGAGAAGGCTGAACACTGCCCAGCATTAGCAGAGCGTCTGACCTGAAGTAAGAGAGAACCGGAGCAGCTAGGAAGTGGCCGAGCCCTGGTGGATGGCTGGGCTGGATGGGCCCTGAAGCCTCTTACAATGTTCAGATTCCATGATAACATACTAGATGGTGATATATGAGCTCAAACACTCGAAATTCCACATTGCAGTGTGAGCTGAGTGTGTGCTTGCCATGGAGTTCTATCTGTGCTGGGTACCTGGGATCCAGACTCTGCAATGGGTTTATTGTCCTTGTAGACCAAGAGCCCAGGGAAGGTCATGGGAAGAGCCGGCGGCCAGGCTACAGTCAGTCAGTTAGTTTAGCATCTAGCCTCTGGATCAGTGGTTTCCAAACTCCAGTCTATCTCATAATCACCCATGGACCCGGTTAAACCAGATTGTTGAGTCTCATCAGCAGGATTTCTGACTTGCTTGGTCTGGGGTAGGGCCTAAGAATTCCCAGAGGCTGCTGCAGCTGCTGGTACAGTGACCCCACTTTGAGAACTGCTTCTCTAGATGTTTAAAGGAGATATAGGCTCCAGTTAGCAAAGGCCAGGAAGGCTTCATGGAGCAAAAGGACAGGTGTGGGATAGGGTTTACACAGGTGGGGGTGGGGCTTGCTCACACAGCTCCCTTGCTGCTGCCATATGTAACCTGTGGTTGCCTTTTGCCTGCCTTTGCCACGTTAGCCTCTGGCTTCACTGTGGACTTGTTCAGTCCTCTTGGTAGTATGAGCCGTTTTGGCCAGGGGAGTCTGAGCCCCCGGAAGGGAGGCTGACTAAGCCTTTGACAGGAGTTGACCTTGGCTGGCTCGGATGAAGTCACTCTGAAGCCTGGATGTGTCCGTATTGCACAGGCTGCCTGAATGTGTTTATTTGCCTGGGCCTCACTCTCTGCCTGCTGGCACCATTTGAGGTGTTGCTGTTGGGCTCCGTGGCTCTATTTCTGTTTTCCTGTCTGGCACCAGCTCAGCGGGGGCAGATGAGGTATGTGGCCACCCTTGCTTTCTTTCCGGCTCCATGTTCTCCTCGAGGGCAGTACTTGGTCAAGTAGAACATTTGAGTCTCACTAGAGTATCTGCTGTGGACCAGATGGATTCTTTTCGGGAGAGAGACATTCTCTGATGGAGGGATGAGATCTTTTGGAAGATAGGCAATTGAATTATGTTTGGACTGAACACACAACAGTGGTAGGAATATTTACACACATGCGTTTATGCTTAAACTGCCAGATTCATTTAGAAGTTTTTATTCCTTTAAGTGGCATTCAGTAATTGGTGTTAGAGGGGAACAGGGAGAGATTAGCGAGCCTGGAAGAAGTCATGTATTGTTTGTGCAGTTGGAAGACTCTGGGCAGGAAGGCAGTGTGTCATCCAAATCACACAACGTTAGAATGAGAGGGACATTACTGAGCTTCTAGTTCAACCCCTTTATTTTTTTATTTTTTTTCTTCTTCTTTTTTTTTTCCATAATATTTTATTGTCAAATTGTTTCCCATACAACACCCAGTGCTCTTCCCCTTAAGTGCCCTCCACC
>NC_043701.1:138584922-138613707 GCF_006229205.1 Suricata suricatta | reverse complement strand
CCTCAACCCTCAGTTCATTCTCAGCATTCAATAGTCTCTCAAGTTTTGCATCCCTCTCTCTCCCCAACTCTCTCTCCCTCCTCCGCTCCCCCTGGTTCTCCATTAGGTCTCTCTTGTTTTCCTGCTAGACCTATGAGTGCAAACATATGGTTTCTGTCCTTCTCTGCCTGGCTTACTTCACTCAGCATGACACCCTCAACCCCTTTATTTTAACTGAGATCTTCAAAGGGTAAGTGACCTGCTCTACTCAGATGTCACCTCCTCAACTATCCCAGGCCGTACCAAATTGCTCTCTCTTTCCTTTGTGTTGCAAAGTTGTTCAAATGTAACATGCCTCTCTTGTTTTATAAGTAGTCATGTACAGGTTTGTTTGACCCACTAGATAAAGAATCGGCAAATGACAGCTGCAGAGCCAGCCTGGCCCACTGCCTGTTTTTGTAAATAAAATTTTATTGGAACACTGCTGTGCCCATTTGTTTATCTATTGGCCACGACTGATTTTGCACTACCATGGAAGAGGTGAGCTGTTGCTACAGAGACTGAATGGCCTACATGACCTAAAATGTTAACCATCTGGCCATTTACAGGAAAAAGTTTGCCCGCGGTGGCAATAGAAGGTGAATTCTTTGAGGGCAGGAGTGGAGTTTCATTTATCCCTGCATCTTCCGTGTCTCGCTTGTAGTAAGTGCTTCATGAATATATGCTGACCAGGCTCGAAGTACAACGGGCCGATTTGTCAGAGATTAAGTGTGTGGGTCCGGAGCCACCATCTGGCTGTCCTGGCTTCTATCCCCTCTGCTGCACCTCTCCGTGCCACAGTATTTTTCTATAGAAAGATGATAGTATTGTCTGCCTTGCTGAGTCCATCACTATGTGGGGAGGTTAGAATAGGGTATTGAAATATCATAACCTCAAGCCTAGATTCTGGTGTTCCGGATCATTCCAAACCAGCTTAGTGCTGGATTTCTCTTTCTGAATCTCACCAGGGCCTTATTTTGGCCACTACTTACCTGCCTGTCTTTCACTTCTCCAGTACAACCTATTGTTGCATCCAGATTCTTCTGCTTGGTGTCTTCTACATATTGCCTGGGACCCTGCACCCCACCCTCATCTTGACTCTCCCTGCTTCCTGCTGTCTGTCCTTGCGGGTCCCCTCGTGCCTGACCTTGCTGGAGTTTCTGGACCGTGGCCAACATTAGTGACTGTCTCACTTGCCACTCAGGGTAGTGTTTTTGGTTATTTTTTAATCCCCATGGATACTTGTTAAAAAAAAAACCCAAAAAAACCAGAATCCTAGACCCCAGATCCCTGGAAGTAGAGTCTCCAAGGATGGGGCTAGGTCTCTTTCATTTTTACCAAGTTCCTCATGGGGTTATGATTTTGGCCAAAGTTTGAGAAACATTAAGTAAAAACGGTGCTTTGCAGTAGTATTTATCTTTTTATGAGACTCTTTCTTATCTCTTACAATAAACTGGAAACATCTTGAGGGCGGATCATTTTTTCTTTTTTTTTTCTTTTTTTAAATGTTTTTTTTAATTTATTTTTGAGAGACAGAGAGACAGCACGAGCAGGGGAGGGTCAGAAAGAGAGGAAGACACAGAACACGAAGCAGGCTCCAGGCTCTGAGCTAGCTGTCAGCACAGATCCCGACGTGGGGCCTGAACCCACAAACCGTGAGATCATGACCTGAGCTGAAGCCAGATGCTTAACCGACTAAGCCACCCAGGCACCCTCATTTTTTTCACAGTAGCACACATCTATATGAAAATTAAGTCTGTGAAATGCTTTGTGGGTGAGGTTATCTCTTGCATCAGGCCCGCATCTGGTAAGCACTTGGTAAATGTTTGCTCATTGATCAGTACAAGATATGAAGGCACCCAGGAAAGCAAAACAGGATCTGTGAGGCAAGGGATGATTATTGGCAGCAAGTCCAATGTGTGCCTTTGACTGATTCTGCTAAAGATGTCCTCAGAGCTCTGGACACAGAAAGCCACCCCCCACCCCTACCCTAAGAAACCCTAATCACACAGATTTCCTGTGCTTTTCCAGAACTCTTTTCTTTACTCTGCTCTCCCTGGGCTTATGCAAAAAGTCTCTTTTTTCCTTCGCCTTTGGCTTATCCCAATAATGCAAAGCTGTAAGAAGTGCCTGCTACTAGGGAGAAGTTTGGATACTTGAGAATGAAGAAGAGGTTTGGCTTGTCTAATGAGTCTTGCGATCCCGTTTAACATGCTCAGAGAGAAGCGCACGTGTTCGTCCCTGCCTAGCAAGTTATACGGCCTGCTTGCACAAGCCTGTGCTCTGCGGAAGGGGCTCCCGGCCTTCTTCAGGGGGTGATGGTCCCGCCCTGGTGCCGGCTCCAAGCAGACACTGTGCTTGGGCCTCATCTCTTACCCTGTTATGCGGTGGGAAGATTGTCTTTCAGAGGAAATGATTTCACGCAGCACTTTGTTTAGAACCATTGTGCAAGGTTATTTAGAACACGAGGATGCTGTCATCAAACTGATGCAATTGCTTAGTGGGGGAAAGAGAGTAGTGCATAGACCTCCCATCAAGGTTGTCAGCCTGGGTTCCAGTCAGGGCACTCTCTAACTGGAGTAGAAAGTTTTCGGTCTGTCATGGAAAGAGATAAAATAACCACAATGAAAAAGAGATAACCCAAAAACGGCGGTAGGTTCGTAGTGAGGGGTGATTTAGGAAAATTCTCTTTATTTCCATAGAAGTTTATAGCCCCCTTGGTTTTGGCAAATACGTGCTCCAGTTATTTGAAGAATAAAAGCTTCTTTCTCTTGTTGTTTCATTAGCAGCACATTGTATATGGGGGAAAAGATAGGTTCTAGAACTTACTCCTCTCCTCTCTCCTGATTTAACTAATTCATTAATATTAGGCTTAATTATTCTAATTTATTATATTAGAGGCTTCTTGCATAATGTAAAAATTGAATGGATTATTAGCTTTTTAATAAACAGTAACATTTACTATCTACTATGAGAATTCTAATCATTTAATTGATGACTGTGCCTCTGTTTGTTCATGAGATGGAGCAAAAACGGTTACCTACCCCACACTGGACCTGCTGACCATGAATGCGGACGGCGGAGGGTGGCCCACACAGGGTCCAGAGTGTGTCTCGTGTGGAGCACAAGGAGACGCTGTCAAACGCGAGACAGTGATCTGTGTCTACCTGCTGGAATCACTTTTCTTCCATTGTCCCCAGAGTCAAGAGCATGGGAGGGGTCAGCTCAGTAGAGTGACCTCTGTTACAGATGAAGACAGATCTGGCGCCGTCTCTCCAGTGACGACTGTGAAAACGACTGGTTTCTGATTTGGAAGTGGAGTGCTCCATACCATGTCGGCTAAAAATCAGGGCTGAGGGGATAAAATGTGTCTGTTGGTAAATACACTGTTCAGTTTGGACATCCAATTTCATTGGGATATAAAGTGTGGTTGGTCAAGTTGACTTCTATTTCTGATAAAAATGAGGTTCTGGAAGGCCCTTCTGGCCTATGTGCTTATGAGAAAGAGGCTTTGGAAGGGAGTTTTGGCGGGGCCCCGCCCAGAAATAGCGCTGCTGTAGTCATTCTGTCACTAGAGCCTTGGCATGGGAGAATGAAAGCACGAGTGAACTCAGTCTTACTCTTATGGGGCCTGCAGCCTGGCGGGAGCACATGGTGTTTGTGCACAGAAGGCTCTCACTCACCATGGTAAAGACCTGCATTCCCAATTGCCCAGGAAATCCCAAAACAGGGCAGGGACACTGTTCATCTGGGGACCCATGAAGCATGTAAGCTACTGACAAGAGGTGGCATCCAAGCTCATCCTTGAAGATTGTATATTTTATAAACAAACAGAGGTGGAAGAGGTAAAGGGAACAGAGAAAGGTAATAAGGTACAGAGCTCGTTCATGGCAGGTTAATGCACCTTTTTCAGAGCCTTCTCTGTGAATGGAACTCCCATCTGGTAAAGGGAATTGGGTAAGGCCTTGGTACAAAACCAAGCAATATTCGTTGCACTTATCTTCGCTCCTTACAGGGCTTGTTGAGTGTAATAAGCATCTTTAATCATGAGCACAACTCGATGACATTAGAATTGTCCTTGTTTTCAAGTTATGGAAGAGGGAACTGAATTGCATGTAGTTAAGGGACTTGTGTTAAGCTCACGCAGTTAGTGTGTCATGAAGCGGAGACTCCCACCTGCTGGTTGGACCCCGGTGCGCATGCTCCTGGCTGTGTCACCACACACGGTCGCTTGTCCCCCTGCACGGCAGTGAGCCATTTCTCTGCTCCCCTCCCCGTGCTGAGCGTGTGCAGGTTGTGAGTAGGGGTGCATCTCACCCCTCATCCCGCTCATCCAGCAAACTGTTGGCATGTGGCCGAGCTTAGCAAGGGTGTGTCGAGCACCCAAGATTTGTTGTGAGGGCTTTCAGGCAGAGTGATCACATCTTCTGGGTTTTGAGGGGCAGTTTAGAGAAGGTGAGGGCTGGTACTTCAGGGTGAGAGAAGAGTATGAGCAAAGTGAGCAAAGTGCTGCAGTGGGTGAGTGGTGCTGGGGGGAGAGTGTGGTGTCTTTTGGGTGGGAATGTGAGGTGCATCTAGGAAGCTGGAGGTGACCTGGGAGGTGGGGTGCACTGGTGAGTGCAGCTCCTCTGTGGGACTTCTCAAAGTCTGAAGGATTGGGTTGGACCTTAGGCCTCTGAGGGAATATCAGACGACCAGGCTCTCCCCCAGCTCACTGTTTGGTGTCTGTATCAGAGACAGAGTGTGGGACTGAATGACCCATGGCCTAGATTCCAGGGAGCATTTCCTTGGTTAAAAACATGTATTGAACAACTTCAGTGTACTGCCGTCTGTGGCTAGCAGACAGATAAGGGATGCTCATAGGCTAATGCTCTTATCTGTAAGTTGGGCTGCTGGTGCTTGTTGCCAGGGAAGACTGGGTTGGGTAGTCAGACCAAGGCCTGACCCAAGGGAGTGGGGGCTTAGCAAAGAGCCAGCACCATGGCCTAACAGTTTCCCTGACCCTGAGTTGTTGACTAGCAGGGTACCAAGGTTTGGTAAGGGGGCCAAGCAACTGAAGGAATCAGCAAATCGTCACCAGATCAGATCCTTGATCAGGTATGATAAAGCATGACATGTGACAGAGACAGAGGGTAATTATCCTACCCCCACCTCTGAAATCGTGTCATTTTTGAATGAGATTTATTTTTCAGAAATGGAAAATTCCTTTTACGTGAATGTGGGGCTATACCTCTGTAGCGTCTCCTGCCTGGGCATGATCAGGGCTCGGGGCTGGAGACCAGGCCTTTAGGAAGTGAGGCTGGACATGCCCATCTTCGCTTCTGAGTCAGCACTGAGGCTGTGTGGAAGGTGGGTGACAAGGATGGGCTGTCTCAGGGAAAGTCCCAAAGCCATCAGGAGTCAACACCTCATCTTCTCCTTTCTTCTACCACAAAACCAAGGCCATTACCCGAGACCCAGGACAGACTTTGACCCTGCTCTGCCTGTGTGGAAGGTTAGGTCACTGATCAGAGAAGTCCATTGACTTTTTGTTTTGAAGCCAGTTATCGTATTACTCAGATTTCAGATGTCAGAAAACTATATAGCAGCCTAGGCTCCAAAGGCTAAATGGTTTATAATCATTTCTTCCTGAGATTAGACTCTCCAGGTGTTAGACCAGTCAGTTCCTGGGCGTATCATCTGAACTGGTGCCCCGGTGTGAGAACGGATTCCCACCAGGCTCTGTCTGTGTTTGCCAGGACCTGGATCCCAGGAGTCATTTGTCTCCCCATCCATCTTTCTGTGAAACTGGGCCAGTGATACGTTGACCTGATTTCTGATGATCTTCAATTGCTCAGAGTGAAATTGGCTGTGGTCAGGGCCAGGATGGGTCTTGCCAGGAAGAAGCCCAACTTAGGAGTCCAGGGAGCAGAGGCAAAGGGTCAGGACCAAGGAGGAGTGGGCAGAACCCCGAGTGGGCAGGCTCTGAGTGGTCAGAGGTCAGCAAGAGCCACCCTGCTTATGAGTTTGGCACAGAGGTGTGCAATAGCCATGACAGGCCTGGACCTGTGAGCAATGTTTGTAGCCAAAAGAAGGTTGGAGGCCCACAGTGCTGCTGACTGAAGCAGGAGGGGATGGCGATGCTGGAATTATCTCACCTCGCCGGAGTCAGCTTTGCCCTGCGAATTGGCAGATGGGGCTGGTGGCTGGTTATGGGTGCAGACAAATCACACAGGAACTGGGGCCTCCCTTGCTGGCTGCTTGCCCTGTGCTTTGGGTCCATGCCCATAGCTAAGCAGCCCCGTATCTCTTAAATAAAGTCGGCTGAAAGTTTCATCTGGAAGCTAATATGGAACCAAACACCTGGGTGTCTGCCAAGGCCTCAACTGCTCAGGTCAGGAAGGCTCCCAGAGGGGCATGGCTCTGGGAGCTGCTGGGGACTGGCGCTTCCTTGCAGTTGGTCAAGAGAGGGCAATGCTGCTTGCTTGTCTTCGAGATATAGGGTACGGCAAAGCAGAGGCTGCTTCCTGAGGAGTCTTAAATTCCAGCTGGAAGATGATGTTACTAATATGAATCGCTAGCAGTTGTTAAGCTCTTCTTCCACATACATTGATGCGTGCATGCCCTGTGTGGCAATAACTCATTGTTATTTTTGTTTTATAGAGGAGGCAGTCGAGGTGCGAGGAGGTTAAGTGACTTTGCCAGGGTCAATCAGCCAGCGAGTGTCGGGGCCAGGGATTCAACCCCAGGCCCACTAGCTCCGAGCTGGGCTCAGCGTCCATGATGGGTCTGAACTCTGCCTTTTCCCCACTGGGGCTGGGCTCAAATGCGTCTGATCTTGCCAGAGAAATCGCTAATCTTCTCAATCTACCCTTGGAAAGTTTGAGAAGTAGAACCTCAAAGCTGTATCCCCCGGGCATGTATCCTACTTTGCTGAGTTTTTAAGAGAGATTTTAATTTCTTTTTTACAGCAGGATTTCTTGATTAGTTATGGGAAACTGATAACCACTTATAGAACCACCTCTGTCTTCTCTCCTACCCCTTGAAGTCCTCTGACTGTTAAGTGGCACGCGCATCTGTAGTCAGAGCCAGACAGCAGGGCTGGGCCAGGCAAACAGGGTGGCCCGTCTGAGGCAAGCCCCCGTGCAGCCTCTGTCACCAGCCCAGGGCTGCTGTGGAGTGAGTGGAGACGCCCATGTGTTCCCCAAGGAGGGAGAGGGTGGGAGGCCACGGTGAATTGTGCCACCGAATCTTTGTCCTGCCTGGATTAAAAGTCCAAACTTGGGTGTCAAACAAATCCTGGTGTCTGGCCTGGCTTTGCCTTTTAAGAGCCTGGAATCAAGGAGGCACTCTATGAATGTAATTTCTGACCATGTTGTGGTTAGATGGGCCGGTGCTGGAGCATGATGGCTGGGGCTCACTAGTGAACCGTGTGATCCAGGCCACTTTCAGCAGGACTGGCTACCTAACTTGTAGGGGCCAGTGCCAAGTGAAGATTCGAGGTCCCTTGTTCAATAATTATTAAGGATTTTAAGATGGTGGGAGCAGGCTGAGCCCTGGAATCCCCATGCCACGGGCCGGAGGACGGCAGGAAAAATGGAGGCTGTTTTGCTGCATTCATTTTTATTTGCTGAGAAAAGTCAATCACTGACATCACAGCATTTCATCCCAAAGATTTTCCTGTGCCTCTCTAAAAAATAAAGACATTTTCTGTTTTCTAGATTAAAAAAACTTTTTTAAAAAGTACGCCCATCGTGGGCCTTCAACTCATGACCCCGAGATCAAGAGTTGCACGCTCTACTGGCTGAGCCAGCCAGGTGCCCCGAAGGGGCATTTTCTTATACATGCACAGAAACATAGATGTCAAGGGTTTTTTGTTCTGTTTTATTTTGTTTTGTTTTTAAGCAGCATTTTATGGAAAGTTTAGCTAGGTATACAGGGGGAGGTAAAGTGATTAGTATAGAGTTGCTTTGCTAGGATGAAGGGCTGTTATCTAGATTCAAATTCAGCATGCTTCTTTACATTGACCTGCCATTCATAGAAGGCATGGCTCACAATTTTGGTGAGAAAGACCCTGAGACCCTGGCTTTCTTGCCCCTGTGGGTGAGTATGAAGACTGCTGTTCAGAAGGAGCCTTTATGTCTCATTTCCTCTGCTGGGTTCTTGTGTCTTTCACCTGACCCAGACCAGGGGCCTCCTGAAGGGTCTCCTCAGCTTTGGCCAAACACACCCACTGGCCCATTCTCCGCAAAGTAAGAGAGAGGTTGAAGATGTCACTTGGACCTTGAGAATGTCACTTGGACCTTATCATTCACTTAACTAAAACTTTTCACCCTTCCCCACCATGGCTGGCCACCTCTGTCTGTGTGGCCTATGAGCTGAGGACGGTTTATATATCTTTCAGTGTTTGGAAACAGATAAAAGGAGGATATTATTTTTTTGACACATGAAAATTATGAGAAATTCACATTTCAACATCTATAAATAAAGTTTTATTAGAACATTGCCACGTGCATTCATTTATGTATCTTCTGTGGCTGCTTATGTAATAATGGGAGTTGAGCAGTTGTACATATCATTACAGAAGTTTGCTGTAGGATGAAATTCATGCTTGGGGCGCCTGGGTAGCTTAGTCGGTTGAGCGTCCGACTTCGGCTCAGGTCATCTCGAGGTCTGTGAGTTCGAGCTCTGAATTGGACTCTGTGCTGACAGCTTAGAGCCTGGAGCCTGCTTCTGATTCTGTCTTCCTCTCTCTCTACCCCTCCCTCACTCACACTCTGTCTCTCTCTCTCTCAAAAATAAATAAACATTTAAAAAAAAAGATAAAATTCATGCTTTTTGGCAGGCATCTGAGGCTTTGTTAGGTCACTGCCACCTGCCTGCCTCTTTACCCCACCTTACTTCTGTTGCCCTTTATGCTTTTAGGAATTTTCCAGCTGCTTCTGTCTCCCACATGGGCCATTTTCACCTTTGTGCTTTGCTCCTTCTCTTGTCTCCATCATTTCTCCTTCCTGGGCTAGAGGTCACTGATTCGTCTCTGTAGAAATCATCTTGTCCAAGAGCTCTTGCCCCTTAGGTTTAGTGGCTCCCTACTTGGAGACTCATGTTTGGATAGAAAATATAGGGAGAAGCCCAGAGGCTCTGAAAATGTGGGAGCCAGGTGCTCAGCACAGGGAAGGCAGGGTCTGGGGTGGGAATGGCTCACCCAGTCTGCAGCTGTGGAGGTAGTGGCCAGTACACACCACATACTCTAGAGTTGGGGAAGACAGAACTGGGCTCTGTCCTTGTGGGGCTAGCATTCCAGTGGAGAAGACAATGCACACGTTAACACATAAGTGAGCAAGAGCTTCCCATCTTCATTAGTGCTCTGCAAAGGGTAGTATGATGGAGGGGTAGGTTGTCTAGATAAGGAGGCCATGGAGATCACTGTGTGGTGACATCTATATCCTGAATGAGCAGAGCACTGGCAGTCAGAAGTTTCTGGGGAAACAGGGAAGGCTGGGCTCTCTTGTAAAACTGTCTCTTCCACTCCCTCTCCAGCCTCAAGAACATGGCGAGAGGCCATGCATCTCTCCTCCCCAGGCCCACAGCATGGTGTGCTGAGAAATCACAGCAGGCTCTCAGGCCAGAGCCCTCTCTGTGGGTGGGCTGCACCTTCTCTAGGACCTTCTCTAGAGCCTCCTGGGATCTCTTCCATCCCCAGCATATCACCAGCAGCGGCCACTTGATGTATGCAAAGTGCCTGGAAGGGCCTTCAGAAATGGACCTGTTTTGGCCTCTTGGTTTCAGGAGACAAAACTGAGAGCTAGACAAGTGGAGTCTCTTGGCCACTGGGCTGATCAGAGGCAGAGCCAGGACCAGAATCCTGGTTTCTTGATCCTCAAAGAGAGGAATCACTCATCTACTTTTGACTTAATAAGGGGGTGCCAGAGATCAGGCCACTAGAGGCCATTGGGAAACCCTTGGATCAAGGCACCATCCAAGGGAAAGGCTGGCTGGCTGGTGCTCTACAAGCGCTCTTTGATGGAGGTGTGCAGAGGTACTGCGTGAAGCTGTTGCTTCTAATTCCACTGGTTTAATTTAGCTGCAGTCCTGAGGGAGGCTGTGCTAATTATAGCCAGTTGGCCATGCTGGGAGCTATAAATAGGACAGGAGGCACCTGTTTGGTCATTAGTAGGCATTTATTAAGGCACCTACAAAGGATTCAGCGGTGGGGCTGGGCATGGTGTGGGCACAGAGAACACCTAGAAGCCTTGAACTGTGCTTTGAGTTTGTAGTTGAGTCAGAGGAAGCCAGTGTGAGCAGTGGAGTGGGGCATCAGGAGGACGACTTGGGAACAAAGCTGTCAGAGTTCAAATCCTGGCTTTTCACAACTGTGAGCCCCTGGGGAACCTGCATGAACTCTCTTTCTTCACTTTCTCATTTGTAAAATAGAGGACTTAATATCTGCCAAATAAGGAAGTTCTAAGACTGGAGATACTTATTCACATATGTATACTCATTTGATAGGTATATTTATATATTACAATCATATATTCTGTTACACAATGGAATCATATATTAACATATATAAGTAATTTGTGTGTATATATGTATGTATCATTTAGAATAGTGTAGTATTTTGAGTAAAATGGAATTGTTATTTATTGCTGTATGGAATGGCATGAGGATAGCTCCACAGGCAGCTTGCCACCTTGCATGACCATCTTTCAAGGAAACTTTGATCTTGGAGGAGTGCTGAGTCTAAGGCACCTCCCACCCTTTGATGTGGCAGCTAAGAATATAGCTTTTTCAACCTGGAATTAAATTTTAGCTCTCTAACTTCCTGTTAGGCAGGTTGCTTCTCATCTTGTCTCTGTTCGTCATCTGTAAAATGGGACACCGTGGTACTGAGCTTTTTTGGGGGGGGTTCTGGTAGGAGTAAAGAGACGGGACCTGTAGAGCACTTGAGAGCACGCTGTCAAGCCCATAGTACCCGAAATAATGTAAGTCATTACTGTTAACCCTCTTCTTCTCGAGTCTGCCTCTGGCAGCACCGCTAGGCTGATTCTCCTACCTGGAGAATGGACCCAGTGCCTCAGAGGGCAGAGGGCTGGCCCTGAGATGTCCAGGCAGCCGGGCCTTCTTCCCTTACCATCCTCTGGTTCCAGCTCTTAGTGTCCCTTCTCTTGTGACCCACGGTACTCCCTGTTACAGTGCTGTTTCTTCCTGTGTCTCTGTTCTTGTGTCCCAGACACGGCACACGGTGAGCTCCTAGGAAGCACTCTGCCAGTGGAGAGCTGTGTTTGCCGTGACAGAGGAAGAAGAGATGAGGGGGATGGGGTTTGTTAGACTGTTGGAGAGAGGCTGAGGGTTGGAGGGAGGGACAGGATACCTAGGAGGTCTCTGGAGGAGAGGCATATTCCCTTTATCCCGTGTCACAGAGCAAGGACATCAGAATGGAAGTGTCAGGAGGACAAATCTCTGTTAGGGAAAGGGCAAATTGCCTGGTCCTAAACCTGCCTGAAGTGGGAAGCATGGGAAGAACATGGGCGTCAGGCACGCTACTGTGGCCTTGCTGCTCCGAGTGTAGTGATCGGGCCTGGAGCATGGGTCCCACCCCAGATCTGCTGAGCCCAGGTCTGGAGGTCAGCAAGATTTCCCAAGTGTGTATATGGGAATCTGAGGAGCTCTGCTCTAGACCAGAGCTTCTTAAGCTGGGAGTCATTCTTCTGACTATTAGCTGAGAAAACTGAGTCTATCACTTGGGCCTTGTGCACGGGGTCTCTAAGTTCCGCTTCTCTCCTTGGACCCCCAGGGAAGCCCTGGTTCTTCCCTTGGACCAGTGGCATCAGAAGTAGAAATTGTCAGGCCACACTCTGGAGCCAGTGAATCAGGTCCTGTGGGGTGGGGCCCTCTAGGCGGCTCTGAAGCACAGGGGACAGTGATAACCAGAGCCAGAGCACCGGCCCGCCGTGATGGCTGCAAGGTGGAATCATTTGGGAAGATACACAAAGGAATTACCTGGGTCACAAGCTCCCCAGGTAATTCTAATGTGTGGACAGCGTTGAGGACCAGTACGTTAGGCCCATGAAAAAATAAGCCTCAGTTTTCTCTGCTGTACATCAGGGAGAATTGGGTAGAATCACCCCTGTTTGCCTGCCAGATAAAGGAAAGTGCTTTGGGGAGCCTTTCGTTGAGTTCCCTGGGGCCTGGAGAAGTGCATCGGAAAGCGGGCTTCCATCTGTCGTGAAAGGTGCAGCATGATTCCTGGGCCTGTGGAGGTGGGCTTGGATACCCGCTATGGGCTGAGGGGTGAAATTGTAATGTGGTGACTCGCTGATCCAAGTACAAAGTGCTATAAAGACAATACCCTGCCTGATGCAGTAGCTGTATTCCAGGGAAGGTAGTCACTAGCTCCTTGCGAGCCTGGTTCGGGAATTCTCCTTGCCCGCCCTCTGCCGCCATTGCCTCATGCTGGAGCTTGCCCTGTGTGGGGCCCTTTGCCCTGGGTTGGGAGACAATGAAGTCTGCAGCATCCCAGGCTCCCTTGTGTTAGAACAGGGGGTTGTTCGGAGCCTGCCCACCCCTCACCCTGGTGGTGGCAAGAATGATGTTTAGAGAAATATTTACCCAGAGTAATCCCTCTGCTATGCCACTGCCCGTCTCCCAGGAGGCTGGGTAACAAACACAGAGTTCTGGACATAATTTATTGAGGGGATGGGCTCAGCCTACTAGGGGCTAAGATGAGGCAGGAGAAGGGTGGTGTTTATGGTCTCCAGACCCAGACTCTGCAGTGGCCAGGGTCTAGGGCCTCTGAAAGTAGCCACTTGCTCCAATCACAGGGTGAGGCTTCCTGGGCATCATAAATGCTGGGTTCAGAAGTGTCAGGAAACCCCAGATGTAGAAAGTAATCATAATGTAATCTTACAAATGAAATTATAAGGTACTTCCCAAGGGCCCGAGGCCCTATTCCTAAGCATTACCTCGTGGGACCCTCATGACTCTGATTTCCCCCATTGCACATGAGCAGTTGCTCTTGGGGACATCTGTGATGGTCAGCCTCTGCATTTCACAAGCAGGGAAACTGAGGCCCAGGCTGTAGTAATGTGCCCAGGGGTCATAGAGAGTAAGCAGCAGAGACAAAATTAGAAGTCCTAGTCATTAAATCATCTCTTGAAAAACAAAGGGTTTAGCAAAACCTCTTCTTGATTTTCAGTCTGGGATGACTTTGACACAGAGTGCCTGGATTATGTAACACCAGAAAAAAGAATCCAGAGGATATTTGTTCTGAAAGATTCATAAGAAACTATTTAGCAAGCACATTTGAAAGTTTTTAGACCATGTCCCGTAGTAAGAAACACACTGGACATTGTGTATATATGGGTATACATTTCTGTATAGTATATGTACGTGCATATGTATACACGTGCCCATATGTATACATATGGATGTGTACACTCTACTAGAATATATGTATAGAGATCTGGCGCTCTCACATTGTCCAGGAGGAGGCTGAAACTTTGCCTCACATTGCATGTCTCTTAGTCACATGAGAGTCGAATCCAACTGTATTGTTTACCACCAACCACCCTACACCAGCTTGACTTAATGAACCTGAGACTTTGCTAGGGACCTTTTGGGGCCATTTCATGACATGTTCCATGGTTTTATGCCTACAACGCCATGGCTTCCAGGTCTGGCCAGGCTCTCATGGCTATCACCCATCTCAATGCTTTGCTCCTTTCCTGGTCACTATTCTTTTCTCCCTCTTCTGAGAACCAGAACATAGGTTTTCCAACTGAGACCCAAGGAGTTTGGGGCCGGGGATTTAAGCGTGAGGGATTTTGAGAGAGAACTCATTGATCTGAGTCCACAACCCCTTGTTTATAATTCTAAAGTCCCTAATGCTCCAAAAAGTGAGGGTTTTCACCTAATTCATTTGCAGGGGGTGAAGGGGCGATCCTTCCCCAAACAGATGTGAGGCTGTTGATGGTCTTGATTCATCCAGCTTAGTCTGGAGAACCATATATGAGTGTCCCTGCAAGAAACTGTAGTGTGTGTGACAGTGACTTGTGGCCCAAACCCCATAGATTTACCTAGTTAATTTTCTAAAATCTGAAACAGTTGGAATTCTAAAACTCATCTGGCTCCACAGTTTTGAGTAAGGAGTTTTGGACCTGCAGATAAAAATTGAAGTGTGTGTGTGTTATTGATTTAGTCAGTGGATGTTTTTTGAGAAGAAAGAGTGGTATATGGAGGAAAATGGGGAAGACTAGTTATCAGAAAGTTGACTGTCAGTAACCTGTGAACAACAGAGGCCTTTTGTGGGGATGGTGTGGGTGAAGGGTTTGACAGCCATAGAAACTATTGTGGTCTGTACTGATATCAGGTGCTTCGTGTGGTCTGGTTTCTTTAGAAAACTGACTTGTAGGGGCACCTGGGTGGCTCAGTCGGTTAAGCCTCCGACTTTGGTTTAAGTTGTGATCTCATGGTCCATGAGTTTGAGCCCCTCCTTGGGCTTTGTGCTGACCATTCAGAGTCTGGAACCTCTTTCGGATTCTGTGTCTTCTTCTCTCTTTTGCCCTTCCCCAGCTCATGCTCTGTATCTCTCTCAAAAATAAATAAACTTGAAAAAAAAAAAAGCATCTGACTTGTGCTCATGTCATGATCTCATCGTGTGTGAGTTTGAGCCCCATGTTGGTCTCTGTGCTGACACACAGAGACTGGACCCTGCTTCGGACTCTGTCTCCCTCTCTCTTTGCCTCTTCCCCTCTCATGCTCTCTCTTTCTCTCTCAAACATAAATAAACATTAAAAAAATTAGAAAACTGAATTGTAGTCTCTAATGATGCACTTCTTTCCAGCTGTCACAAAGGCCCACATCGTGTGTGTGTGTGTGTGTGTGTGTGTGTGTGTGTGTGTGTGTTTGCGCATGCGCCGAAAGGGTATCACTTTTATTTTGCTGTGCCACAGATGAGGACTAACCAAGCAAAATAAAAAGACAGGAATGCCTCTGCATTCTTTGTAGATTCCTTTCACATCTACTTGGCTCTGTTCTAATATTTCTTTCTTCTTCTTTGTTCTCTCTTCTTTAGAAGAGTTCAGATGCCCCTTAAATAGAACTGCTGACTTCACAGTGGAATGCACTTTTCTTCATTACTATTAGCTGTGTAGGTCATTAAAACCTCACTGGGGGCTGCTTCCCCCACCTCCCTCCCAGTAAAGGCTTCAAAACTTTAAAGTTTTTAAAGCTTCTGCCTTAGAGGGCTCTGGGAACCCTGGGCTCCTGAGATGAATAAAAGGCATACCCAGCCTTCAGTTAAGTCCTGGAGAGGGCACAGATGCAGGCCCTGGGATACTTTGCTATGTCAAGTCAGGATAGAAAGCATGGTGTTTATGGTGGCCCAGGAGACCAGACCTTGGGCCCTTGCCAGGTGGGAAGTTGGAAATGAGATTCCTGCATAAAGCCAGCCCTTAGTGGGAGGGGGGCTACATCCTCAGCCAGCAGGTGATCCAGCAAACATTTGGGAGGGGTGTGGGGAGGGGGCAGGGGCAGTGCAAAGGGAGCAGACAAGGGACCTTACTTGTTTCACCTTTGGCTTGATTGAAGGGGGGTGAAACAATGTTTTCTGTGAGAATTTATAATCCTAGATCTGCCTTCATGCGGTTCAGGCTTGAATTTATACTACCTGTGTGACCCAGGACACCCCAAGCTGTGAAATTAACCTGATATGTAGTCTTGGGTTGGTAGTGCCCTGTAGTGTCTGTCAGAATCAAATGATAAATTCCCTCTAGAGGGACACACTCATAGCTCAAGCACTGAAAGATTCCTGTAGGTAAAACCCAGCCATCCAGACATGAGCTTTACCCTCAAATTACGAAACAGGGAAACAAGTCACCATGAGTGAAAGTCAGCACAGATACAAGAATCAGATCCCCATGGCTTCACGTATAAGATCAATTGGATACATAATGTATTTCAAATGTTATAAAAATAAGCTGTTGGATAAAATGAGCAAGAAGCACTATACTAATTAAAAATGTACAGATATTTGAAGAAAAAGAAATAGAACTTCCAGAAATGAAAAATATAACCACTGAAATTGAATATATGATCTTCAGCGTTAGGCTTGCACTTTTACAGGCTATTTTTATTAGAAACATTAAGATAGCAATTCTGAATAAGGGTACATCAAAGATAACATTAAAAAATTTGCAGTTTTGCAGGACTGAATGCATATAATGTATTGGAAAGACCACTTGGGACCCGGGCAGGCTTCCATTTAATGGCTCTGTAACCTTGGGTTACTTCTTAATCTCTCAGATACAGTTTAATCTTATGTAATCGGACTCCACAGTTTTACTCTGAAGGTTCTATTAGGTAGTTTTTGAAAAGGTCTTGATTTCCCTTTTCCCTTTATTTCTCTTGCTTCTGAAGAATACATAGTCTCTCCCTTTTCCTTTTCCTTTGGGAAAGGTCCTATAATTTGTTACATTATAATTTAATAATTATGATTTCAGCCAGGATGGCTGGAAGGCAGGCTGGCAGCCAGAGGAGCCAGTCTCAGGCCTCCCATCTTGAGGTGGGAATGGGTGGTGGGGTTCTGACTTCGAGAAGGACCTGATGTGGTTAATATGGTGACAGATATGGATCTTGGTGAGGCAAAGCCTCCCCAGTTAATCCAATTCCAACCCTTGGCAAATCTGAATTTTGCATTGAGCTTGGACTCTATTTTGGGCTTGGGCCCAATCTGTTATACTGCCCTGCAGGGATTGTGCACCCTGTCCTCTTGGTCAGCTCTACCAGAGGACAGGACCTGAGTTCCCTGGACCGCGGGGAGGAGGAGGGGGATGGGAGGTCCTTGTAGAGGAGCTCAGAGGCAAAAATAGCATCACATACAGATCCTCTCCCTTCCTCTATCCCGCTCTTTCTTCCCCTTCTCCTCCTTCATTTTCTCCATATCCATTTTTCTCCTTTGACTTTTACTCCTTTTTTAAAAAAAAGTTTATTTATTTTGAGAGAGAGAGAGAGATCAAGCAGTGTAGGAGCAGAGAGAGAGGGAGACACAGAATCCCAAGCAGGCTCTGTGCTGCCAGTGGAGAGCCTGACGGCAGGGCTTGAACTCACGAACTGTGAGATCATAACCTGAGCTGAAATCAAGAGTCAGATGCTTAACCCACTGAGCCACCCAAGCCCCCCACTCCTTTTTTCCCTTTCCCTTTTTACCTCTGTATTTTCTCCTTCTCTCTAGCAGAGGAATGCGGATCATTCTTTTTTTTCTTTCCATGAAATGAGTACAGGGAGAATTTGGGGAGCAGGTCTCATCTGGGTTTGCCTGGATCCACAAAAATGCTTGGCATATACTAAGATTTTAGAAACTGTCTAATGGGGTTGTCCTGGACCTTGGAATAGCTTCTGGACCTTTCCTGGTGTGAATCCAAGTCATGACAATGGAATTCTACCCAGGAAGGGAAGCAGCGAGCCTGAGTGGAGCTGGCCTTTGGGAGGAAATGGCAGGTTCCCCCTCCCCAGTGACATGCACCCAACCCAGCCTTGGAACTCAGCACTGTCAGGCCTGCAGATGACGTCACTGGCCTTCCCTCCAGGGGACAGCTGCAGCCAGCAGCGGGACACTCCAGAAATGCCAGCAGTAATTGGAAACTTTATTTTCAAGTGCTTCCCACAGCATTCATGCCAGAGGTGGCCTTGCTGCTGGGTATGCAGGTGGCTGCCCTGAGCAGGGCCCCAGAAGATCAGGGGGACCTGAAGCTAATCTCTGTCTTCTCTGGGGCAGGGCTCTGGGGGCGTGGGGTTTGGGGACATTCCATAGAGGGCTGCAGCTTCTTGTCTAGGGGATTCCATTTATATAAGCCTCGACAACCCACAGGATGCAATAATTTTCAAAGCCCTTTTATTTTGCCATTCCGTTTAAAAAACACTTTCTTCTTATTTAGCTATCTCCGATGCCTAATCTTCTCTGTGCAGCAGGTGAATGTTAGGAGAAATAAAGGGGGGAGAAACAACACTGTAGAGAGGAGACTGTTTTGCGGAGACACAGCAGCTGCCTTCCCATGTCTAAAGGTCTGTGGTGGGGAAGAGGCATCATCCTGTCCTGTGTGCCTCCGATAAGTGAACCAGGGTTGTGGGGAGGCACATTCATCCTGGAATTCCAGCCAGAGCAGGGAGCTCACAGCCATGCACCTGCTATAGGACATCACAGTGCCGGGAGGGGGCTTGCTGGAGTCCGTTTGCGCTGGGGAGCCGGCCTCTGGCACAGTACCTATAGGAGCCATGCTGCTGGTCCACTTATCAATCACAGGCCGAGTGCCAAGTACTGATCAGCCCTTCAATTCTCACGCCTGCCCTAGCGGGTGGGATCTATCATTAACGTCATTTTACAGATGGGAAACTGACTCACAACGAGTCCAGGTGCCCAAGGTCACAGGCTAGGAAGCGGCAGGGGCTGGATTGGAATCCAGGCAATCTGTCCTCAGAGCCCCCAGCTCTTAACCAGCAGGATAAACCTCTCATGGTTGTTTTAATGCGGCCCAAACCCTCTGCCCTTTCATACTTTTTTCTCCACTTTCTCTTTATCGTAGTCTTAACTGTCACGTCGACATCATACCTTATGAAATGGTTGGGAAGACACCACTTTGGAACCATGTGCTCAGCCGTGGAATCTCTCTCCTTGCTCCCCCACCCCCCATCCCCACCCTGCCTCATCACTGTTTATCTCCTTTAAGGGAGAGCGTACTATGGGAGCTGTCATCTAAAAATGGACTGGCTCAGCCTTGGCGGGATCCAAGAGAGGGGGAAGATGACCACTTGTAGGAAGCCGGTGCTGGGCGCAGCCAGCACCGGGTGTCAGTCAGGAGGGCTGGTGGACACCAGAGGTGCAGTCTAACAGGCACAGTCATCCAGTGTGGCCCTGAATGGCGCTCACACGGTCATGGAGACAGCTGCTGCCAGAAGCGTGATTCGGCCGGGGAGGCAGTGGCTGGCCAGCCTCTCTCACCACCTGCTTGAATGATTACAGTTGCCTCCGGGCTCTGGCGGGTCTCCTGTGTCCCCTTCTCCAGGCGCCCCTGCGCACAGCTGCCACAGTCATCTCCCCAAATACTGATTTCATGACATCACTCTGAGCTCCCTTTGCCCCTCCATGTGCTCAGAGGCCTGAACTCCTACTATACCCGGTAGTCAGTGCCTCTGCCCTCAGACCCCAGCCCGCCTTTCCAACCTCCCCTTCTTCGCCTGCCCTCCGTGAGCCTCACTGCACCCGAAATGGTCTGCACTGTGCCCAGAGCAAGCCCTCATGACCTGTGTGTTCTTATCTGGGACTCCCTCCCCCTCCTCCCAGGTGTCCAAGTTCATTGTCCATTCAGGCTTCCCTTCGCTCAACACCCATCCATTATGAAGTGACTTGGTGCCAGGGAGAAACCGGGAGAACTGAGCCATACAAGAGCAGTGCCCTGCCCTTAAAGAGCTCTTGGTCTCTGATCAGCATGGTGAGAGCCACTCCAGGTTTGGTAGAAAGGCTCCTCTTCCAGGAAGCCTTCACTGATGGCTCTGTAACTGTGAACTTGCTCTTAGGAGGAGTTGTCCTATAGATCCCAGTCTCTGTTTTTTTCTTTTAGTGCCTTGTTTCCTGCCTGGTGGTTTTCACTTAATGCCAGTGTCTGTTGGACTTTATCTGAAAGGAACATACCACACGCTACTGCACTGTGTTTCTGTTGATGGGAATACACATTTATGTGGAGGGCTGAGCCCATAGTGTGCTTTCTTCCGTGATTCCCTGGGAGTCTCATAACAACACTATGGGGCAGTTTGCAGAGTGGATGCGACTTGCTCACAGGTACACAGTTACTAAGCAGCAGAGGCAGGACTCGGCCCTGGTGTCCTGCTGAGTGTACGGTACACAACGCCCCCTCCCCCCACCAGCAGACGGAAGCAGCGCCATCACCATGGGCTCTCCCCTGGGCCTGCACTTATGCCCGTTAGGGTAGGATGAGAGAGTGGAGAGAAGAATTTTGTGTCTGAAATCCAGAGGATTCATCAAGGAGAGGGGATGTACACGGGTTATGGGGCTGGTTGGATACAGGGTGGTTTGTACCACTGGTGCTTCTTCTCCAGGCGCTCTACCCTCCTCTTGCTCCATGGAGATGGGAGTAGCTGGATGGAGCCCAAGGAGAAGGAACCATGTGGGAGGGGCCGGAATGGATAGGATAGATGGGAAGAGGCAGGGGAGCAAGGCCTGGGGACAGAGGCACTTAGGTGACCCATCCCTTATCACCCGGAAGAGTGTCAGGCTCAGATGCCCCGCTAAAAAATTTCAGAATTCTACGTGGTTCTTAAGGTATGTAGTAGAACTGGGGACAAGGTATACAGAAGGTGGAATCCCAGCTCCCTGTCACCCTGGCTATTGATTTTTGGCTTTGCAATTATAGCAAAGGTGCTACCACTGTGATCACTAGCTAGTTTGGGATGCTTGGGCATTTGAAGCTCAGTTGTTTGAGCTACTTAGGTGTTAAGAAAAAAAATCTTATCTTGCTTTAACAAGAACAAAGTGTGTTTCTTTAGCCCAGGCATGAATCAAAAATAGTTGAACTTTTTTTTTTTTTTTTTGCTCAAGTTTAAAAATAAAAAAGTCACCTTTGGGCTGAGATCAAGAATGGAAAATTTCAGGGCATAAGAGTAATTTTTTTTTCCCCCATCTATTCTGGTAAGGGATGGTAAGGTGATTTGATGGAAGGTTGCATGTCAATGTGGACTCCGGGTCCCATTGCCATTGCAGGGTCTCCGTGGTTAAGATGTTTTCAGTGAAAGGCCCCTCCTTATCCGGGCTCCTCTGTCTTCTGGATCTGCAGGGGTCAGGGGAGCCTGGTAATTGAATATAAGCAACCAATCAGAATAGACAAAGAGGGTGGTGATTAAAATTAACAGGCACTTCAGCTTCCGCAAAGGTGGTTTTTATCACATGAAGTACAGGTTGGCATCCCAAGTGATCAATTACTAAAGCTCTCGATTGGGTAGTAGCAAGTGTGTAGAGGTGACTGCCAGGCCTAGGGAACTATACTGACAAGTGAGAGTAAGGATGGGGATGCTTCTGGCTTTTCATTGAAAACACATCTGGGCAGTCCTTGACTATTGGGGTTAATTTTGAAGGGCATTGTGGTTAAAGCTTTGTTTATTCCAGATACTTGATTGTTATGGTTCAATATCATTAAGGTATGAAGAAACTGTTTTATGTATGTCAATTTTACTGTTTCTGACAAACGTCTTCTGAGGAAGTATACATTTATGCGACAGACTGCCTGGGATGTGCGTTCTAAATTTAGAAACCACCTCCAATGGATGCTGAAATCAGTCACACAGAATTCAGGTGCTTACTCAAAAAATCTACATATGCAGGAGACTGGCATCGTCACTGGTGGAAATTTGGGCAGCCAAGCCTCTGTCTTGGGATCCCGGGACTGTCAGGGTGTGCACTGTCAGCTGTGGGCTGGGCTCGTGCCATGTGCGTTAGCGAGTATGTATTGAACAGAGTCGGCAGGGATGGAGAAAAGACATAGAGAAACCCTGAGCCAGTTCAGGAGCCCTAGGTTTTCATCTGGACTCTGTCACCAGCTGTGTGACCCTGGGCCTGACACTTGACATAGCAGCCCTGGTTTCCTCATCAGTAAAAGTTGGGGACTGAATCAGATATGCTGTAGGGTCCTTTCCAGATCCCCAACCCTGTAATTAACAAACCAGAATTCAAAGATTCCAGTAAGAGCTTTAGTTCTCTCTTATCTGGGCTGTTTGTAGTAGTGAAAAGTGATAACATAATTAAAACTTCCCTTCTGGTTAAAATAGCCATTGTCAAGGATGGTCCGTATTGTAGTAGGGCTATGTGGGGACAGGTGCTAGCTACCCTTGTGGTCAGCAGAGCCTCACACACAGAGAAGCTGAACCACTGTGCTGCACACCTGCAACTATTCTAATGTTGCATGTCAACTATACTCAAATAAAATAACATTTTTAAAATAAAATAAAATGGCCTTTGTCCTAAGTTGTGTGTCTCTGTCATTCTGGCTTTCCCCCTGAAAGCCTCTGGACCTCCCGAGAAGGCAGCTATTTTAAAGACTCAAGGTTTGGCACTGAGAGGGTCTTCAGCCTAGGCTCATGTCCATCCTGATGTTCATGGTCCTGCCTTACCTGGTGTTAAATATGTTGGACATTTCCCTGACTTACAGGTCGTCTCTGGGTGGGGTCAACATATTGATCGAACTTCTCTGAGTCTCTGTTTCTGCACCTGGAAATGGAGCGAATCATGAACAGTAGAAGTAGTTATGAGGGTGGGCTCTGAAGTCTGACCGCCTGGGTGGTCTTGGCTCTGTCCTCTGTTAGCTGTGTGATCTTGGGCTCGCCTCTCTTACCCCAATTCATTGCCTGCAAAATGGGGCCTAGAATAGCACCTTCTGTGTAGGGCTGGGGCTGAGATTAAACAATACACACGAAGTGCTTAGAATAGAACACACGTGGTAAAATGATGGCTCTGTGTGTGCGTGTGAGGTATTAACATACTTTACTATATGCCAAGTGAGATAAAGTAATTATACACGGAGGGAGATGATGTGCGTAAGCCCCTTGCACAACGCTTGCCAAAATGTTAATTTTTAGTGAATGATAGCTCTTATCTAACCAGGTCCTACTGGAAAAAGAAGTTATTTGTTTTAACTTGGGTTTTTAAAATGTTTATTTATTTATTTTGAGAGAGAGAGAGAGAGAGAGGAGAGAGGGAGAGAGAGAGATGGAGAATCTCAAGCAGGCTCCATGCTGTTAGCACAGAGCCCAACTCAGGGCTTGATCTTACAAACTGTGAGATTGCTACCTGGGCTGAAACCAAGAGTTGGATGCTTAACTGAATGAGCCACCCAGGTGCCCCCAAAGAAGTTATGTTTTTATGTAGTTTCCGTAGTCTCTCCTCCAGGATCCATGCTGTTTCTCATTGCTAACATGGGGCTCGATACGTTATCAAAGGAGCCCTTTCCTGCTGTAGGTGCTCAGAAGTCACACACTGTCCTCGTTTTCCCCGAGGCCCCACAGCCACTTGAGAAGACAGAAGGCTTGCTGGGGAGCAGAGGGACCTTTTTAGAAGAGCTTCAGTCCCTTTCTGGAGCCTAAGCCTGAGACCCCTTGGGTCCAGTGGCTTGATGGTTTGCTGGCATCTGAAGGGATCTTGGGGGCAGCAGGAGCAGGTACTCATGGGGGAGGCTGGGCACATCCACACTACCCTTGGTTTGGCTGGGGGAATGGGACACTCTGACAGCTGTGTCCCTGTCAAGGCCTCCTGGCCGGGGTCAAGAGGTCAGGTGCTAAGGTTTAGTCTGCTGATGAAAGTCACAGCCACACTAGAGCCCACTTAAGTGCAGCTCTTGGGAGCTGAAGAGCCATCTTCTTAGCACCCAGGACACCTGATATATCCTGGTGTCCAGAGCCAGAACCGCTTCTAAGAGAAGTGAGGGCTGCAGGCCACGTGGACTGTCAGCCACCTTCACGTGCCATGCTTTCCAGTGGCCTTCCCTGCATGGGTCAGTTTCCTCATCAGCAGTAGGGTGGAATGAACTAGATTGGACTTTCAAACTCAACTTTTTCCCCTTGAGACCCACAGTAAGAGATGTGTTTTTTCTCAATTCAGTACCTACATCCGTGAAGATAATTAAGCCAAAGTTCCACATAACGGCACCTTTCTATAGGCATACTTTTTTTCCCCTGTGCTGTTACATGATTTTCTATTTCACTTGAAAAGTGCCAGTTGTGAACCATGAAGTTGGTTCCATGAGCTGCTAATGGGTCATGGCGTGCACTGTAAACACATGATGCAGAACGATCCTTGAGGGCCCGTGAGGGCTGTGGTGCTGTGATTCCGCTGGGACCGTGCTGCGGGGACGCGTGGCATCTCCCTGATGGGCCAGAGAGGGTGTGAAATACCAGCCAGATTTTCAATTCCAGGGGTGGGGCCAGATGCTACTCCTTTTTTTTCCCTTTTCCTCTAAATCAAGTGGATACTTCCATGAACTTGAAGGTATGAATAGAACACATGTCGGGTATAGTTCCTTCCCCAGCCCCCAGTCCCAGTGGGATGGAGGACAACAGACAGTGTTTTCAAATGATGCTCGGCATAGCAGCACCCTGCAGCCCTCTGCCAGGGGAGTGGGTGGGCCAGGCTGCGGCCCCGCTGCCAGCATACGCAGGGAGAGCGTTCACCTCGTGTGGAAACTGCACAGCCGTGGACCCATGCAGTGCTGGAGCTGCAGCAGGTGCCAACTCTTGAGTTGCAGGATCCTGAGGAGGTCTGGGGTCGTGAGGTTGGGGTGGGCGGCCGGCGTGATGGTGGTGGGCATGCCAGAGTTCAGAGGCGCAGCTCCGTACTAACATGTACAAAGTAGTTCCCTAATTTCATGCCAGTGGAACTGCACCAATGCACACATTCGGATCTTAGCCTGATTGCTGCTGTCCCTGGAGACCCCTAAGAGACAGCAGGTAGGTCTGACCGCCTACTGCATGTTGCCAGGCAACAGGGGCTGGGCTGACCAACCGCAAGGGGAGGAGCTAGCCTCTGGCGCTGAAGCCCCCAGGCGATATAACCCATCAGGCCGGTGTCAGCACAGGACCGACGTCAGTTCCTCTCATTCCCCGGGTGGCATTGAGCTCCTGCATCATGTTGAAGTCAGCTCTCCACCTAAGGCTTGTAGGCTGCAGTCGTTTTACCACCACTCATTGCAAAGGGGTGTGGCTTGGAGAGGCCCTGACGCCCAGCAGGTAGAGACTGCCAGGCGTTCTACAGTCAAGATGCTTGGCTTGAGGCTTACTTCCTCGCCTCTGCTTCTTGGGCTGATATTTTGTGCCTTTGCCCTTTTCCATATGGACAATCAGCGACTTACTGGAATTCCAGGACTGCTGTTGAGACTTGTCTGGAGACGCAGAAGTGTTTCTGACTCGTGGAGACAGAACTATGGACAAAAGGTGCATAATTGATAGCAAATTTATTGTAGGAACCTGTCTCCTTGGGACTCTTCTTCCTTAGGACACCTGTCATCCACGGTCCTTCCTGGAACTGTATTTATGCCGGTGAACCATGGGCCAGAGTGCTCAGTTCCTTCGGTCAGGGCCTCGGCTGTTCCTCTCTGTCCTGCCCTCCCCTAGAGTCACCCTGGTCAAATGGGTCTTATGTGATGTTTTCTACTTGGGCTCTGTCCCTGCAAGTCCGAGCTCTGAGTGAGGTGCCTCTTTGGTGTCACCTGTCTCAAGATGCATGTCCTGATATCTGTGTTTTTATTTTTCTAAGACTAGAGTTACAAACATTCCAGGAGTCATGTGGGGGGGAATCCAGAGAAGCAAGAACAGACTTTCTGAGCCTTTTTCTTATCAGTATCAGACTGATAAGAATATGCATTTCACCAGTTTGCTGTGAAGATCATAGCAAGATAGATAGATAGAACTTTGCAAGTTATTCAGCTCAAGGTGTAAGAAAGAATTATTATTATTTAATATTGCTATTATTAAGAAATTTCTTAGAATTTGCACACCCAAATGCCTTATTTGGTGCAGTCTTTTTACAATTCTAGATTGGGATGTTAGCTTTCTTGCATACAGAATGGCATAAAGAGAAAAAAATCACTCTTCCCTGGCAGTCTGAATTTCTTAACTTGGTTGGACAGCTTAAAGTTTTTGGTGAACATGGGGGTCAGGGGTCCAGAATCACCCAGCCTCTCTGCTAATAGCACATTATTACTGTGTTTTCTGTATCTTCTGCTCATGTCTGGAAACCCTAAAGAGCTTGAGAATTATATTCTCTGTCACTGCTCAGGAGTCTCCCATGAACCATATAAACAGTATTGAACTACACGCTTGTTTCTTATAAACCCAGTTGGGCTAATATTGTAGACCCATTTCTGTCACCTTTGGCTGTCTGGGTATTTGTACTTATCCACGCATCCTTCATGCCCAGGGCACATGCTCGGTAGGAGAAGCCGTGTCCTTCTGGCTGGAGGGTACTCGTAACTCATGAACTCAACATTGAATGGCTAACCATGGGTGGTGATTATGAATCATGTGTTCCTGAATGCTTTGGGGGCAAGATTAAACTGCCTTTTGGCAGTGACTGACAGCTGCCAAGATTGAACTAATGAGCCCGGAGCCCCGGACTCCCCACAAACCACTCTGGGGTTAATTTCCTTGCAGAGCTCTCCCTACCTTTCAGAAACCTGCCTCTTTAGTTCCTCTGTGCTCAGTATATGCCACATTCATCTCCTGCTCTTTTGCCAGACTTAATTGCCAGAATTATCTGAGTGAGTTATTTATATTAGTCTCCAACCAACCAGCAATTACAGCTAGAGGACCAACAAATAGAACACATGCTTGTTTGCCCTGGTGACTTGCAGTCTTGGCCTTCACAGGGCCTATAAGAGATGAGTCTGAGGCATTGGAGTGTGATTGTATTTGTGATTGATGGGTCGGAGGCTGGAGCTGGGGAAATGCCCCAGCAATTGCATTTTCTTCATATGTTTTTGGCTCACAGGTGTGCCTCATCATGGCATGACCATTGGGTGTGGATGAAAGATGATTCCCTGGCGTTGAGGAGGAGGCCCTTGGTTGGGTGTGTTCATGACCCTGGGATCCATGCTCGTCTTGATCCTTGGTTTGGGATGGATCTGGCTAATATCTCCAGGGTCCTGGTTTCTTCCTGATGCAGCATGATCATGGTTTTGAGATGAATGAGGAGTGGCCTTGTTTTATCACTGTCTTCACTGTCATCTACACCACTGACACTTTTGTGGGAGCACTTAAGAGGTGACAGAGATCTATCACCTAAATTATGACTTTTGGTTTTTCCCAGTCACTTTGAAAAACTTTATTTCCATTTTTGAAAGATGAAGAAATAGACTCAGCAAGGTTGGCTGACTTGCCCCAAATCCCCCAATTGGGAGGTAGCAGAAAGTGGCCTAGAACCTCCGTCTGAAGTGCAGGCTCTTTCGCTCTGGCCATGTATCCACTCTGGATTCTTGCCCATCCCTTTCAGAGAGGAGCATAGAATGCTTTTGAAAACTTGCATTTTGGTGTTGCTCCTTTATAGGATGTCAGTGTTTGCCTAAGTTAGTTCCTAGGTAGTGGTGACCAAGAATCCAGTTGTTTGTTGGGATCTACCTAGTTGATTCCAGCATAGAACCAGAGGTCCCCAAACACAACCAAGCATTCTGGCTTCTCCAGCTGATCTCCAGCTGCCACCTGTGCAAAGTCTCTGCTGTGCACAAGGGGACAGGGGAGATGAGTTTGGATCCCTGTCTGGTTCTCTTTTTATCTGTTTAGTTTAACCTCCAAAGTCTTATACCATGCTCTCTGTGCCAAATGGAAAATGATGTTTTTATATTGCCTCATACATCATTCTTACTCTGGCATGGGGGCTGGGATCTTGGAACACTTCAAGACGCTCAGCATAGGACTCCACTTAAAGCTACAAGAAGCTGTTAGATTTTTTTGTCATGAGGTTAGCTGAACTAAAGTTTTACAACTGTTTTTTGGTTCAGAAAGACAAGGTTGAAAAAACAGGTGACACTGAAGTGTTATTTGAGTAAATGATTTTTGTCTTCTCCTAGAAGGGAAGTTGGCTCTTCCTTGATTCTAATTTTCAGATTGTTTCTCACAAGATATGTAATTCTTTTTTTTTCTCCCTACCTATGCGATCTTTATCCCTTGGAGACTCACTTCTTGTAATAGTCAGAAATGGCTTTGATCCTTGGGTTTATTTGGGCTCAAATCAAGTCTCCAGAAGCACAAAAGGCCTTGTGACTTTGTCATATGATAACCCTGGTCTGGGAGGAAGGGCCTTGCTGATCCCTTCCCTGAGAAGTACCTCAGACACATGTGTCTGTCTCTCTGTTCCTCCAGCTACTCTTCTGAGAATGAATGCCCCCCTCTTCCCAATCAGGGGATTTCTTTGCTCCACGCTTCTGTGGTGCACACCTTGTGTGTGTGTGCAGACGTGTGTCGGAGTGAAGAAAGGGTGAGGGAAGAGGTGTTGTAGATGAAGTGCTTGTTAGCGGATGTTTCTTCTGAGGAGAAATCACCTTCACAGGATGTGGAAACCTAGTAAAATGTCATTGACAACCCCACCCAGCCCCCTTTGTGATCAACTGTTCTTGCATCTTCCTTGTTTCTTACCTTCCTCAAGTCCCCCAGGAGTCACTAGTCCAAGAGGATGTACCATGGCATTGACTCTCTGGGCTCCGTGTCATGACCTTGAAGTTAGGGCCTTTCAAGTGCGGGGAGTCTTTGCAGACGGCAGTGTTTCTAGGAACAGGAAGGCCTTGGAAAGTGTGTATGCTCATTAGATGGAGGCAAAGCTTCCTTTGGACTCTTCTTTTTATTTATTTATTTGTTTATTTTTAAATAGTTTATTACCAAGTTGGTTTCCATATAACACCCAGTGTTCTTCCCCACAAGTGCCCCTTTCCGTGACCATCAACCCCCTTCCCCTTGCCCCCTCCCTCTTCAGCCCTCAGTTTGTTCTCAGTATTCAAGAGTCTCTCATGATTTGCCTCACTCCCTCTTCCTAACTCTTCCCCCCACCTAGGTTTCTCCTGTTAGACCTATGAGTGAAAACATATGGTATTTGTCCTTCTCTGCCTGACTTATTTCACTTAGCATGACTCCCTCAAGGTCCATCCACTTTGCTACAAATGGCCAGATTTCATTCTTTCTCACTGCCATGTAGTACTCCATTGTATATAGAAACCACATCTTCTTGATCCACTCATCAGGTGATGG